>NC_030427.2:27743710-27771210 GCF_001660625.3 Ictalurus punctatus
GAGAAAATTTATAGATCTATCCGGATTAACGTAGACACAACCTTAAATAGACACCTGCAGTGCGCCGTCGTCGTCGCCGTCGTCATCATCCGCCGTCTTGTTCGTTCAGAGTTGAACGGGTCACGCGACTAAAAATACGTCGTCGTTTTTGAACATCTCCGTCTTGTCGGCCCACGCGACACCACGAAAATAACGTTACCAGCTATCCACTCGGGAGAGCGTTTCCGGAAAGCTCCGTTTTATCCGCCGGACAAAACCGCCGTCTCGGTGTGCACGGAAGGACCAAACGTAGAGGTGCGTTTTGAGATTTATCCGGATCAACGTAGACGTGGCCTTAAAAAACTCCAGCGTTTTTCCTCGATCTCACCGCGTCGATTCAAAGACACGGAAGGTAAATAAACGCCTACGCGCAGGGACAGGGGTGCGAGCGTATCCGGACGTTTCTGCGTGGACGCGCGGATTTATTTATTTATTTGTTTATTTATTTAGCGCCGGTGTAGACCGAGTGCAGTTTTCGGATCTATCCGGATTAACGTGGACGCCGCCTGAGGAGAGGAAGGAATAAACAAAAACCGAGGACGTCGGGTGATCTCTAAATGTCACAGTTTGACAAGTTTCAGCTCCGCCCCTTTAACTTAAAAGGCAGCTTTATGTTATCGGATCTCCTCCTGAAGACTTCCTGTATCAGTGTTCTGAAAAAAAGTTCTGACACTGGAGACTCCTTCCAGAACTGAACATCTCCTAACAGAAAACTTCGCCATGTCAATGAATACACACTTTTTTTTTTTTTGTTTTTTTTTTTTTGGGGGTTTTAATTTAATTTATTTTTATTTTTTTAAGTCAGTTTATGTGGAGAGTTCAGTGTACACGTGTTAGATGTTATTCACCACCTTCTGTGGGGCTCTAAGGGCAGTTCTGTGACGCTCTCTGTCTCTCTTTCTGTGTGTGTGTGTAGGTTCTCTGTCGAGTGTCCAGCTCAATGGTTCTGGCTCTAAGGGAGGACGTAAAGAGGACGACTCTCGCTCACAGAGCACGGACGGAGGGAGCGAGTGCTGGGAGGATGGACCGGCCAAAAAGAGGTGAGAAAAGTCTCAACGCACACGTACACGCCCAAATCAGACTGTATTCATACATCTCCTCCCCCCATCTTTCTTTCTCAATGCGTGTCAAGTAGTGAGTGTATAAGAGCAGGACGTGGAGTGTGTCGCAGAACAAAGACGAATAGCGTGACGTGACGTGGATCAATCAAGCGATTAAATCAGTGTCTTCACTATATAAAAGATACCGAGAATCAGCTCGTGAAATCCGAATCTCGTCGAGAAGGGAAAGCCGACAGCGAGGACGCGGATCCTCGCCGTGTGACCCGTACATTCCTCCCATAATTCCTTTCTTTCGTGGCGATCGGTTCTGATAGCCGTTCGGTACTGCGCACCGTGCTTATTAGCGAGATAATGATAACGCGACCGCTTCCACAATAGAGTTGTCATTTGGGGGGGTGGGGGTGGGGGGGGGTGGTGAGGGTGGTGGTGGTGGGGGGGGGGAATCAGAGGGCTTTATAATAAGCACTCATTCTTTGAAATTAATTTTCGTTTCTTGTCACTTTTAATTAGTCTCTTTTAAGCCGCGCTTAGTATTTGTTTGAATTAATAATTAAAGAGGAAGGGAAATGAGATGTGATATGTACAGTGCGCAATTAACTCTTCGCCATGTTTAAATTATATATTTATTTATTTTTGTAGCGCAAATGCGCTAAGCCACTTAAAGGGGCGAAAGCAATTGCCTCAGACAAGACGTAGTGTGTTTTTCTTTCTTACTACCCACAGGCAAATAAACGACAAGCACTTTAGGTGTAGTGTGCCTTTAAAAAAAATAAATAAATAAAAAAATAAAACTTTTGGAAATCGTTCGGCCCGAGCACCGGGGCGATGCAGTCTCTATTCCTTTTAATAGAGTTATTTTTCAACTCAATTGATCTTGATTTATTTCAAGCCATATCCCGTGCGACTTTTCAATGATTTGTGCGGTGTCGTGCTGTACAAGTCGGATAGTGAAGCTGAACGTCTGAAATAGCTCAGTGACAAATCCCCGGCTCAGGATTTCTCTCACGCTCAGGTAAGTAATAAAATACGATGCTGACTTATGAAGCTTTATTTATTTATTTATTTATTTATTTATTTATTTATTTATTTATTATGGCTGTGTTTGCAGATGACTTCCATTCAGATTCTCTCATTCAGCATCTACGCATGTGTACACCCAGGTGTGGACTAATGAGGAGACATTTATTAGCTAACCCATCAGGCAAATGTACCGCCCAGACTCATGTTGTGGTTGCCAGGCTAATACAATTTCACCCCAAAGTGCTTATCAGATTAAATCCATTAATGTCAAATAATGAAAATCAGTCAGTACTCGAATTCCTGGTTCGAGGAATTACGTGTCGACGTGGTCCTCATACTCTGCTGATCATGCCTTGCTTTGTTTTTTTTGACTAGAATGCGTCTTCACTTGACGCTTAGGGTAGTGCACTAGGTGGAGAGTACCATGCAATAGTAGTGTGTTGCTCCACGTATGAAATGACTTGAATGTATCCAAGACAGGTCACTGAGTGTAAATATCCAAACGGACTGACCCCCGAACAGAACCGAGCCGTTGTCCTGTACGGAGCTACCCTGTGGAAAAGTCTATCCCTTTTTTCAAGGCTTATCCTTCATGCCCTTCATTCACACACCTGTGTTCGTTCTCACGTGCTACAAGAGCGGAACTGTAATATAGACCAGGGTGTGTATATTAATGTGGTTCCCATGAAATCCTCAGAACGCTCAAAGAAATATCTTTCGATTCCTTTTTATGTGCTCGTCCTTACTTGCCGTAATGTAACTCGGAAGCCCAGTGGAGCTTTAGTTATCTTAGCTAGACCTGCATTGGAGGTAGTACAAAGTTCTTAAGGATGTATTCGCACCCTTCCTGGTCTTCAGGAACAGAAGGAGTTTTTCTTTGATCTGAGCTTGTGTACACTCGGGCACGCTTATCTCGGAGGAAAGCCCGTAGATGAAAAGAGTCGGCCTCATGAAGCACCCATTCATCCAGGACTCTCTGTATATCCACACACACACACACACACAAACACATGCAGCGAACACCCAGGCCCAGTGAAGTGCCAGCTCTCCCTCTGAAGAGGGCTGAATCGATCTCCAGAGGGGCTGCATAGGAACAAAAGTACCACAAACTGACACCGAATCAAAGGCAGCACTGGCCAAAACACACACAGCCGTCCAGACTGCAGCAGATGTCCAGTCCGGCCCCCTCCTGGAAATCCATTCACCGCTGCTCTGTGTGAGTGGGTGCGCCAGAGTCTATCAGGTAGCATGTACTTACTTGTGGGTATAAGCCAGGCAGTGTATACGGTTTGTCTGGGCGAGGATCAGCGTGCAACACCTGCCTGCAGTCTTACCTGTCATTTAATACAGCATGGCAATCTTTAATCATAGCTCTGCCCTCTAGACACCACCATTAAAACAGCGGTGAGAAGGAGAGACAGACCGAGAGGTGGGGAGAGGAAGAACGAGAGACGGAATGGGGAGGGAGGGAGAGAGAGAGAGAGAGAGAGAGAGAGAGAGAGAGAGAGAGCGCAACCGAGCTGGGATTTAAATAAGCACAAAGAGAGTGGGCCTCCATTGCCACACTGTCAACAACAGCGGCTTTTTGCTCTCGAGTTCCTTTCTCTGCCTTTCATTAGAGAGGCAGCTCTGCTCAGCCCTAATGAGAGACCCGCTCACTTGGCACCGTGCGCCCGTCTGTGCTTTTACCACTTTTTTTTTTTTGTTGTGGCCACCATGTGTTTGCTGCAGTTCTTCTTGGCTTGGCTGTGTCCGATTGAGGAGGTGCCAGCATCTCCTACACCTGGCCTGGGTGGTGAAAAAAAAACAGGAAAGGGAGGAAAAGCGGGATGAAGAGAAGGGGAGTGGTGTGAGCACATCAAGGTCCAGGTGCCAGGGTACCAGGTTGCGGGGAAAGGCCATGGCGAGGCGGATGAGATCAGCGCTGTGTTTGCGTTCCCAGGCTTCTAAGAGATGCAGATCTTGCAGAAACTTTAGTTTGTGCCAAAAGGCATAGCTGACATTGGACTCGGGGCACACGTGGTACCCATCGGACTGGCGGGAACCCTGCGCCAAGGGCTTCTTTTGTTTGTCCTCGCTAGTTTGTTTGCCCACTTGAAATTCCCTCTCATAGTGAACAGTACTGGTATGCTTGATCGCTTTCACCGTGTAGTCGGTGCCAAATCGTTTCCTAGTAGTTTGCCAATTCCAGCTCTCTTCCCTCTGTGTTCCTCCTCCTCAGTTCTGCAGTTTGGTTTGTTTTTTGTCGATTCGATGCACCCGTTCAAGCAGGCGTGCAGCCATCGCCTGTTTCTATAGCTTCACAATGGCATTATTGATTTTGCCGATCAGTGTGTTGAACGGTGTCAGGAATCGATGCTGGCTACAAAGACAGCGATTAGGCGTGATTGCTCACTCTCAGTGGAGTAATGACTTGTGTGTTTAGCATGCAGTGGGTCTGCATGTAGCGGAGGAGGGAAGGGGGCAAGGGGTGGAGTGAGAAACTGAGATCCAGGTATGTTGTTTGATTCCACAATCCCGTTGAGTCATTGCCCAGGTACGGCTTTCTGGCTCCAAGGGATTGCTGAGTCACCGAGCAGAAATGTCCTTTGGTCGAGAGCTTAACTGAAGTGTTTGCTGTCGGGACTCAAGGCTGCGGGGCGTGGCTGATCTTTATTGGATAAGGAGGGAGTGGAAAAGGGTGCATTTAAGATTGATATGACATTGATACACGAGGTCATTTCAAAAAGATTTTTTGGTTGGTTGAAGATACATGGACACCCAGTTGAAGAGGATTCTTGAGCAATAGAGATTAAAAAAAAAACCCTTTCTTTGTCTTGGCGTTCTAATGGTATCTAAAGCTACCATATGCACGGGTTTAGTCACACCTGTATACGCTAAGCCTGACCAAATTTCTCCTTTTGAGTGGTAGGCGTATATACCTTGTGTAAAAGAAATCGAACATGGTTCCTTTGTTCAGTTCACAATCGGAGCAAGATGTGACTCATTTGGCACGATACAAATGTGTGATTTCCTGTGTCATTGAAACGATTCCTTGCTCTCTTTTGGTTGCAAACAGTATTGCATATGAATTGCTCACTAGTCTACAGCAGTCCAAGATCTCTCTTGGCACCTTTCTGTCGCGTTATTGTCCCGACAATGCGTGTGTTACACTCCCCAGGGCCTGGAAACATGGGGTAGCCTAGAGCTGGATCTTTGTCTGCTTGTGGAAGTTATTAGCTAGCTAGTGAATCTAGAGACAAGGCCAAGACTGAAAGGCTCGAGTGGTAGCACCTGTCTGATCTGTGGTGTCTCGTTTCGTCATTAAAACACACAGTCTGTTCAGTCCATGGCCTATAAACAGTGATAGACATCTTAAAAGGGGACGGGGGGATGGACACGGACGTTTATAGGCTTATTGGTCTCTCTTGTGCTTTGTTTTTCTCCTGTTCTGTCTGTTCTACAATCCCCCCCAACGACACCCCCCCCCCCCCCTTTTGTCATTCTCACAGCTCTAGGTACTGTTCCACAAAGTCAGCAAAATATGCATCTTTTGTATGTTCCCAGCATCTACTGTTTTTTTTTTTTTTTGCACATGTTCAGAAGAGGGCACAACAAGATGATCTAATCAAAAGTGTGCTAGCCAGAAACACAGTTCTGGAGACACTGGAACGTGTACTCACTTAGGTCATCATTTATTTGAAAATATGAATCATGTGTGAACCAAATGACGAAGACTTGTGAATGTTTGGAACAGCCATGCGAAAGTCTACAAGCATTCCCTGCCTCTGACTTCAGCTTGCCCTACCACTTTCCTTCCATCGTGGGTGAGGACACGGTGTAGGGGGAGTTACTGTGGGCCACCATATTTTATAAATGCAGGCACGAAGGCATGGCGGTGGTAAGATTGATCTTGTCCGAATAGCTGTGTTGATAAAACCAGCATACAAAGCCATTATTGAATAGTTGCTCGAATGCTTCTTTCCCCTACTCTTGGAACACATGGATAACACACATGGTCTTACACACCTGTAATGTTGAACAAGAGTGTGTGTGTGAAACCTGGCTGCTCAGTTTTGCTTGCTCTTTGTGCTCACCCCACCAATGTCCTAATATGTGGCAACGGGAGGGGGATGGGAAGTAAGGGGTCAAAAAAAATGGGGTCATCTCTGGTGGTCCCGTTTGCTCAGACAGACAGAAAAGCAATAAACACTTCAGCTCCGGCAGCTGTGTTTACATTAAGCATCCACAGTCGGGTTCTCCTTGGGGAATGGTGTTAAAGTCACACTTATTTATTTCCAAGCAGGAGGTCAGCCTTGCTTTCTGGCTTGTCATGACTGCATCAAGAAGAAATGTCTGTCCTGGGTCCTTCTCGGCACCCTTTTTCTCCGAGGCGTGGATTTGTGATCGCAACATCAATCGTTACTACTTGTATTCATGCATTTTGTCTTTGTGGATCATTTTGTTCTGTTCTATGTCTTTAAATAAATGCGTTGTACCCTACATTATCTTGGGGTTACTGAGCATAAAGCACCTATCACCGAGTCAGGGTTTTGGACCTTCATTATCCAGTACATTGTTGGGTTTGCTGACCCTGCCGGACCAGCTTTGGGGGATTTTGACACCTTACAGCAGCAGGGATTTGGGTTTTCATGTCCCAGCACATGGTCGGTGGGTACTTTTAAACCAGCGACCTCGTACCATGTTCGGCTAGCTGGCCTAATAATCTGCTCAGGGTTTTTATTTTTTTTTATTTGGACTTTAATGACCAAGTACCATGGTCAAATTTCTAGTCCATGCTGATTGATCCAAGAGTTCCAGGTTGTAGTTTTTTTGACATTCCTGCCCCTCTATAATGTTAGCAGGATTCCCCAACGGAGTTCAGGGTCTTCTCTACCTCCCCAGCACTGAACTGCTCTGCACGTGTGTTTCTGGCTGTGTTTTGTGCTCCTATGAGCCAGCTGCTCTGTACTGGCAGGCAGTGCAGGGAGAGTTTATCATGAACATGTGGCCCATCTGGAGCTGTTTAGCGTTAAAGGGGGGGAAAGAAAGAGAGAAAAAGAAAGGCAGGAAAATGAGAGCGAGAGCTTGACTGAGAACGTCAGCCAGTAGCCGTGAACAAAATTTGTCGCTCTCCGCACTCGGGGACGTTTGTTGTCTTTTGGCCAATCGCCTATAGGATTAACTGGATGTCAGGACAAGTGTAAACAAATCTCTCGTTTTCCATAGTGATGGTGAATTTTAAACTGCATGCCAACACAGGCAAGCGAGCTGTATTATGGACATGTCTTTCATGTGCTAGCATCATATTAACTATTCTCGTGTGCATTTTAATAAGCTTCTTCTATATGAAGCTTGTAACGTGATATTAATTGGTTTGCTGATACGTGCCGTGAGGATTTGAGATTCTTGGTCTGTTCTTTGATGATCGTTTATTTCCAGAAGCTTCTTTACTAATACTACTACTATGTTTTGACCATGTTAATGACCAGGCTGACTTGGTACAGATGTGCAGTTTACCCCTTGTCCAGGATGCCTCAGATGGGTGCATCTGGGGGGGGGGGAAGCAGCTCATGTTAACACTGAAAAGAGGTTCGGCAGTTCCCACAAAGAATTTAAGCCATTGCCAACCCTCCCTCTCTGAACCTCAAATAGCTTCACCCCCTAGGGTCGATCGGAGCCTGCTCTCTCTTCATCGCATCATCCATCTACTCGCTCTACTCATTCATCTCGCTCTCCCTCCCTCCGCGGCTCACCCCTGCTCCTCTCGTCTGCCGCTGAGATTAGGAGCGACTCCTGCCGATAAGGAATGCTTTGATACCCTGCGGCTGGCCTGGAAGGGTCACACTGTTTACTCGTGGTGCCTAAGCCAAGCTTTTGTTTGCGGAAGCGCCCTTCCCCCCTTGCCCCTACCTCTATCTCATGCTCTTTTAGGCGAGTGTTAACCTCTGCCGATGACAGACGAGCACACTAGAGTACCTTTGTGTGATTCTCTCCATCCTGCAAGTGGAAAGCTCCAGAGTGAGATTACATTACCAGAGATTTTGAGGTCTCGCCAGGAACCTGCCCGTGACCCCTTCTATTGACCGGTAGGGGGTCAGTAGGGTTTGTTTGTATGTTCTGAATGGAGAGATCACCTTTAACCCATTTAAAAAGGAACCAATAGAATGAAGAGTTAACCTCCACTACGTAGCAATTTTCAACAACACGTTTCTTCGTACACGCGTTTAAAAGCACGGGATTGTGCGTGTCTCAGTGTGCTAGTGATGTATACCAGTGCATGCGGTGAACCAGCTTTGGGGAAAACCTCAGATCACAGCAGCTGTTGCTTATAAAGCGAGGTAACGTGAAGGTTATGAAAGCATTTCCTCCTCCTCCCCTCCTATCCTGTGTTTTTTAGCCGAGCGAGTCTGGGCCGAGCCGCTGTAGTTTTCCGGCGGGACCGAACTCCTGCTTTTCGCTCGTGCCGCTACTCTCAGAGCTAATCAGTGATACAGAACAGCAACACGTGTAGAAACATCAGAGCGGCGGCACTTTGAAGGCTGAGGTGGAGGAGATTAGACCGGGATGAATAGGGACATCCTGTGGTAATCCCCCCTCCTCTGCAGGTGCTCACCCACCTCTCTCACGATTTTCCCTTTCTGTATTCATTCCCTTCTTTCTTTCTTTGTCAGAATATAAGGCCAGAAAGTTTCTTGTTCTTTGCTTCTCATTCTTTCTCTTCCCCTCCTCCTATCTTTCTGGAATCTTGGCCAGCTCTACTGAACTCCAGAGAGCGCCATTAGCCCTCTAACCCCATAGCTCAGCCTCCCGATGATAAGGTTTTAGTCTTTTCAGCCTCAGCAGGACAAGATAGTGTGACGGCGGTAAAGTAACGAGTCGGGCATGTATACACTCGCAAAAGCACCTTTGTTTCCATTTCTCTGGTGTAGAAATGAGACCGGGCGCTCTCTCTTTCGCCGATCACTCGTTCTTCCCTGCTGTCTTTCACCCAGCACGGTCATTCTCCTCTGCTCTCTTTAACCCGGCGCTCTGCTTTTTTAGGACTGATTGGCGCGTCGGGGTAAGGGGATCGGCGCCCTTCCATCCCCCCGTGATGATTTCAGCCTATTGTGGGTTTTTATCAGTGTTGAATAATGCATGGCTCTTGCCTCCCATTAAAACTCGCACCATTGTGAGAGCCACTATCTGCCCCATTAAGGAGCACACAGGCCAGGAAGCTCAGTGGGGTTATTGGGTTTCAGGATCTCTTGCTCAGGATGGAAGGGAGAGGAAAGCTCCGACGGAAGAGGGACGTCTCGAGGAGCCGGTCGTTGGCTCCTTTAGTTCCGCTTCAGGGCCGAGTGGGTGATAGAGGAGAGGAGTAGAGGATGTGGTCAATATGGAGTGCACCCTCCTCCTTTTTTTTAGTCTGATTTATAACCATATTACCTCCAAGCAGAGCCAGAGCTCAGTCTTTGCAGCACTCCAGCAGCGTTCCCTGGCGGCTTAGCGTCGGTGCCGACTTACCATCTGCTGACCGAGCGCTGAGGAAAAAGCGCACACGGCTGATTCAGTTGAACTGTGTATGCCATGGTTGAACAGTTTGTGATTCATGAGCTTTTTAAACACTGCCAGAAAAACCAAAACAAACAAAAAAAAAACCACATGCATGATTAACTCCGTGCAAAGAGTAACGGGTAAATAAGTAGGACTTCGACATGCCACCTGCATTTCAGGCCTGTGTGGAGTCAGCTGCGCTAATCTGTCAATCATCCGTACACTCATTTTTCTAGCGGTGAAAGGTGTGCCCTCATACCGCTGCGTCTTCCAGCAACGCTCAGGTTTCTGTTTCTCAGCGTTTTCAGGGCTTCAGTTTGAAGCCAGTGGGGGTTTCTTGTTCCATCTGCTTTTAATACACTCTGCATACTCAGCGTTTGAGTCCCGTAGATGTGGTCCGGGGTCAGAGTTGGACGTCTTGGGGATATCCCTCCTCCTGTGACTCGTCTGCAGGTGCTTGCTTGCCCGTTTCTCTATTTCGGTATGTTTCCCAGTCTATCCGTGTTGCTGAATGCTTGAGAACCGCTTATCTATTCACCGCATCACTGCGATTACCACATGGATAATTTAACCACATGTGACCTGTTTACTTCTAACTATAAACACAGCTAAAACCATTAACCTCTAACAATAAAGGCAACCATGGGAAGCTGTCCTTATGCGGTTCTTACTTGAACGTACAGTACGAAGTATTTCCACTCGCTTGCATCGTATCCCTGCGAGCTCAAATACCGTGAATGCGTAACCACAAATTCTTCAAACGTGTTGCTTATATATATATATATATTTTTTTTAAACTGAGGAATTACAAAAAGATGCGTTTTTGTGTAAAGCTTGACTTCCTCGACAGCCCCCTTCGGAGTTCTGAGTAAAATCGGCTTCATTTTTTTTTTTCTTCAGTACAAGGAAACATTGCACGTTCACTACAGATGCAGTTGATGGAAATTGTGTTGAAACAACTCTAAACAAATACAGCAAAGGGTTCTGTCGTAGCGGACCATCACCGTCGTGATTTCATTTAACAGCTTTGTTCTGTCTCGTTCGGTTCGACGCTCGGTTCCTTTGATGTCCCTTGAGAAATTGCATGCGTTGTACCTTTTTTGCTTCTTGGACATGAAGCGCTGAATTAGATTTGAAACCATCGTGGATTGCAGTCTTAAATGTTGTTGAGATGGGTGATATTTTATTAAGGCGCTTGGCCTCTGGCCCGGGTATGTGGGGATGATTTGTTTTGAAGTGTTTATATGTGTGTGTTGGCTTGCACTTCAGCTCAGCTCAGTTTCCCCAAAACGTCTCTGACATTGTGATGAACTGTCAGTCGGCGTGTAATCTCTTGTGAAAAATAGCTGCTGGCTTTGTCCCCAGGGAAGATTTCTCTTCTCTCTCTGCCATTTGTCCACATTCCAGTCTCTGTCAACAGCCCAGGATTCTTCACTTATCCAACCTGCACAGCTGTGAGTCTCTCTCTCGCGCTCTCTCTCTCTCTCTCTCTCTTTGTCACGTCGTCTCTATAACAAGGCAGCCGAACATATGAAGCAAGGCCTCCATTATCAGCTGGATGGAGACGCGGGCTTCTGGGCTCTGTGTGGTTTCCGTCATCTCTTGCAGAATTCCCGAGCATGTTTTGACTTTAATTTGTGCTGGTCAATGCCGAGCCCGAGGCTCACGACGCCCTGCTGTGTTTGGGTGCTTCGCCCAGAGCGGTGTGTGAGCGGATTTTTCACAGTAAGAGTAATAGTCGGGAGGAATTTGGCATCTGGCAGGTGATAGAGGAAGGAATAAAGCTATAGAGCTGTGTGTGTGTGTGTGTGTGTGTGTGGCAGTACAGCTCGTTCAGGGATGCCACTTTATAAATGAAGCCGTGCAAAACCCTGGGTGTTTGTCTTCACAGAATTCTCTCTCTCTCTCTCTCTCTCTCTCTCTCTCTCTCTCTCTCTCTCTCTCTCTCTCTCTCTCTGACTTGGTTCAGTTTGTGAGGCTTTTTATTGCTTATGGCTGCCAAAGGAAAGAAAAATGGTAATTGCACAAATTAACCAAACAATAATATAACTAAACGTACACGATGTAAATATACAGCGGGGGGAAATAAGTATCGGGCGCGTCAACATTTTTTTCAGTAAGTATATTTCCAATGAGGCTATTCACATGAAATTTTCACCAGACATCAGTATTCACTCAAGAAATCTGGATATATACAGAATTCACAACATTAAAGTCCATAAATAAAGTAATGTGTAATAAAGCGGAATGACACGGGAGAAAAGTACCGATCACACTAACTGAAACGTATTTAATACTTCGTGGAGAAGCCTCTGTTTGTAATGACGGCCTCGAGACACTTCCTGTATGAAGGACTGAATGGTCGCAGTATTCAAGTGTGATTTTGGTCCGTTCTTCTAAACATATCGTCTTTTATACTTATTTCCCCCACTGAATCCTGGGTAATAGACGATAACCTAATATAAAACACCATAAAATGTGCTCAATATGCAAATGTATAATAATGTGTATATATTTATTACGATAATAATGTGTATATATAAATTCACGTTTATTTCATAGCTGTACGAACTAGCCAGGTGTTTATGCAATTGATGAAGCACAACGGAAAGTAATTAATGAAGGAGTTACAGATACCACCCTGAAGTGGATTATTTTCCTGTGATTGCATCGTCATGAAGTGTTTTACTGTTCTTACACCAGAGCAATTTTCCAAAGCTAATGTGTTTATGGTTTTTTTTTTCCCCCTCATTATTATTAAAGAAGGGGACAATTTTTTTTTTTTATCCATTTATAGCCGCATTTAATGTTGTGGAATATATGCGAATCAGGTTTTACCACACGTTATAGCAGCTATTCACTCTCCTACCTTAATTATTATTATTATTATTATTATTATTATTATTATTATTATTATCTCTCCCAAGAAACTGCGAAGCTGGAAAACTTATGAACGGCTTTACCGCTGACTATTCGGCCCTGTTTACACCAGTGCGTTTTCGCTTTAAAACGGCGTCCACGATGTCATTTCCACTGCGTTTCAGAAACGATCTTCGCTACACGACCGAAAACGCATGTCACATGACCATTTGTGCACACTGGGCATGTGCATACAAGTGTAAACAGGAAGTCGGATGCTAGTCCAACCCGGCGTTCCATGTAGGGCTTACGCCGCTTGAAATGAGATTTGTTTTCGATCGCTCTAATCGTAGCTCGCCTCTTGCGCATGTAGCAGCTGCAGTTTTATAAAATACAGAATCGAACTGCACAGTGGCTGCTAAGAATGACGACAAAGCCAGCAAAGCTCGCGGTCCGGTCTCCGTGTTGTCATACGGTAGCGGCTCAGGGAAGGATACGCGACGATCCAGAAGACCCGATCAGGGGACGAATGTGGGCGGGGCCACGCCTTCGTTTTTTGTTCATTTACACTGAAACGCGATCCCGGGGTTTTCAAACTAAAGCGGGGTCTTCGGCGTTTCCGAAAGTCTCCACCGGAGTAGTGTAGACGGCAGGCGTAACCGTAGCAACAGTTATGTGTTTTAAAATGAAAACGCACACTAGCGTAAACAGGGCTTTAGAAAGTGCTCACACTTAACATTCCTTCTAAAAATTTAAAAACAAAAAAAAAAAAAAAACCCCAGAAAGATTGCACGTTTTTAAATCCGTATCCGTGGAGTTTAAGTACGAGTAAGTAAATACGTCTGCAAGTAAGTCGTTACTATAGAAACAACAGCGTATTCGAACGAAGACGTCATTATAAACCGTAAAGCTGGAACTACTGTCAGAGCTGCTGTTCTAGATAATTAATCAATGCCTTCTGACTAACCGGAGTAAAGAATCCGATAGCACTGTGCTATAAGGTGGTGTAATGTATAATAGAATATCTAATAAGCTCAAGTATTGATCCCGACAAGCACTTCCCTGATATATTCCCAGTAGTTCCTCCTCCCCCTCCCCCTTTCCATCATATTCTCCATTAGTGATCACAGACACTCTTTATCTCCCTCTGTCTCGGGCTCTTACTTCACCTCTGTCTATTTTCTGTTATTTACCGTCATTTAGTCGTACAGTCGCTCATCAAAGCCGAGCCACGTTTCACAGGGAGCGGTAGGTTTATAGCGGCACGTTCTTCTCATTTTCTGCCACCGCAGGAAATGGCCTTTGCATATTTCATGCCGTTCTCTGATGTTCTAATATTCACACGCTTATTTATTTATTTATTTATATATTTATTTATTTAAAAAGCGTTTGGGTTGATGTGGGTTTCTTTCAGTGCTGCCTCTCAAGCACATCATGTGACCTCTCTATAGTGTAAATGGGCAGGCTGGATTGGAACATGGGTGCTGTTCACGAACACGCCGTTAGGTATGCAGTTATATAGACCACACGGTCGCGCGGAGTTTTCACCTTCCTGCAGGAAAAATGCCCTCGTTTACCGATGTTTCATTCTGCTTGGGAAATCATAACGCCTTCCTTCACGTGCAGAGACAGCAGGAGGAAGCAGCATCCCGAGAGGATGGATGTGTCCGACGGAAGAACGGCGCTGGTCGGAATCGATTGGCGGTGCCGTCTCGCCGAGGAATCGCGCTAACGGGCGTCTGATTTTGAACGCGCGGTTCATTTGTACAGCAGGAGGACACGTTTGATCTTTTTCTCTTTCCCCTGCGTGTTCGGTGCGAAGCACGCCTCAAGAGCCGAGGGCCGCGATCCTCGTCGTGCCGAAAAAATGAATACGTGCGCACAGAGGATGACGCCGTCCTGTTGTTACACAAGGGTGGCAAAAGAGATACGGCACAAGTATACCGTCGGTGTATTTTTAAAAATGTCGAAAACAGTGTCAAAGAAGGAGGCGTGGCATCTCCATGCATTTCGGTCAGTGAAAGGGGTGGAGCTTCGGTGCCTGTCAGTGTTAACGAAGGAGGCGTGGCCTCCATGCATGTTGGTCGGTGAAAGGGGTGGAGCTTCGGTGCCTGTCAGTGTTAACGAAGGAGGCGTGGCCTCCATGCATGTTGGTCGGTGAAAGGGGTGGAGCTTCGGTGCCTGTCAGTGTTAACGAAGGAGGCGTGGCCTCCATGCATATTGATCGGTGAAAGGGGTGGAGCTTCGGTAGTATTGTGAAATTGCAAGTGGAAATTGCTAGATGAATAAATAAATGAATCGATTTTAACATCTAATTGTTTGCTTTTTCGAGTGGATCAAATCGTATTGCTTTTTGGCTAGCCCTATACACTTTTTGGCTAGCTTTAGTCTCTCTTTTATCATTAGGACGCAAATATATGAAGATGACACGTCACTTCTGCTGACCTTTTCACCTCCTTCTGTTCCACTGCTGTAAATTGATTGATTGATTGATTGATTGATTTTTAAATAAAAAGGGCTGATCGGATCCTTTCCAGATTCACAGTGGTGTTATTATGGTCGCTAGGCAGAGACTTGAATTGTACACCATTTTAATATCCGGGATTATTTACTGCATTAGTTATTATTTAGGGCATTTTCTTTCTTTCTTTGTCTTCAGATTTCTGCACACTTTTTTTCCCCCAAGTACTGAATTTATAAGCGTTCTGACCGTCAGATCCGTCTTAGTAATTTATTTCTTTCTTTTGCTCAACTCGGCGTGTCCTTGCCCTTGCTTCTCACGTTTATAACCTGGCGACCTTTTAGCGCTCGGTAACGAAACGTCATTGAGGTTTATTCACATCGAAGCGCCTTCCGTCCCGTGTTTTACGAGCGACGCAAAGCAACCAAGGAGTCTGGGGAAAACGACCGAGTTCCGTGACTCGAAGCAGCGGACCGATCGGGTCGTTCGTCTTCTGTGGTATAGGAGTCGTCGTGAGTGACGCCATTTAAATGACGCGATATTTAACACAAAAACACGCGCATTTAACGCAGCAGACGTGGATTCGGGATGTAGTTACGTTTCAGAAACCCGGGGGGGGAAGATGGCCGATTTAACATGAGAAAAGCCAAATCCTGTCCCTTCACGTCACCGCAGTGTGAACTTCCTATTTATTTATTTATTTATTTATTCTAATAAAGTTGTCAAACATTTCCCATTTTGAATAAGACTGTATGATTTTATTTTTTCTTCTTCTGTCTTACACCACGGTACACTCGCCTCTTAAACCTCTAGCCTCTTGCATATGAAACGACATCTGGAGAGTTCTGGAACAGAACGGCGTGCATGACTGCTCCTCGTATTCACCAGCATGACCAGCAAGTTTCTAATCAGAATAAATATATATATATATATATATATATATATTTTTTTTTTAAAGAGGAAAAGGATAAAAGAGCAGAGGGTTCAGGAGAATCAAAGCTCCTAGCTTTAAAAAGTCTGCCTGCAATTTGATGCATCCTTTGTACTTCTTATCACTCCTCAGCTGCAGCAGACGCCTCGGCGGCGTTTAACCGAGAAACTTAATTACATTTCAGGGCCGTGACACGAATCAGGATTCGGTAATTACGAGGCAGCCGGACGGCAGCTGGCAGGTGCTGCTCTGGAGCAGAGCGAGGGGGGAAAGCAGAGCACCCTCGGCCCTTCTCTCCGCTCTGACACTCCTTGGATAATAATTATACGAAGCCGGCGCCATGGCCCGGGCCGTGCCGATCCGATCCAGATTGACTGAATTAGTTGCAGCAACAGTGAGAGCCAGAGTCACGCTTTAACATTTCTGAGAGCAAGTACAGCGCGAGGAATTTATAGCCCTGTGTAGCGTTATTCGAGACGCGCTGCTTAAGAGGGGGATTTGTTTTCATAATGTGGCCATAAAGACCAGAGTGTAATATGTAATCCATGTAGTCTCTCTCGTGCGCGCTCTCTCTCTCTCTCATGCTCTCTCTCTCATGCGTTGTCTCGCTCTTTGTTTTGGGGAATTAATTTTAGCTAACGGTAGCTTTTCTGACAAGACTGTATCGAGGAAAATATTACCAATAGAGGTATTTCAGGTATATATATATAAAAAAAAATGATTCCTTTCACTGGTATGAGCACGAACAATTCATCAAAAGAATCTGAATCAGCATGAAAACAATATCCAACCCGTTAGAGGTGAAGGGGCGTGGCCTCTGAGACTGTCAGTTCCAGTAAAGAAGCGCGCATCATCTGTGCCCGGGTGAAGGTGATTGGGGCATGGCCCACGTACCTGTTGCTTAAAGAAGGCGTGGCCTCGGTTCGTCTTGCTCAGTGAAGGAGGTGGAGCCTCGGTGTCTGTCAGTTTCAGTGAAGTAGGCGTGGCGTTAGTGCATGTCACTCAGCGAAGGAGGTGCAGTCCCATTTGAAGGAGGTCGTGGCTGCTTTGGTGCATCTCTCAGTGAAGGGGGTGGAGCCTTTGTGTCAGTCTCAATGAAGAAGGTTTAAGGCTTTAGTCCATGTCACTCAATGAAAGTGGTGCGTGTCAGTGTCAGTGAAGGAGGCGTGGCCTCCATGCATATCGGTCAGTGAAGGGGGTGGAGCTTCGGTGGATATCAGTGTTAATGAAGGAGGCGTGGCCTCCATGCATGTCGCTCAGAGAAGGGGGTGGAGCTTTGGTGGATATCAGTGTTAATGAAGGAGGCGTGGCCTCCATGCATATCGTCAGTGAAGGGGGTGGAGCTTCAGTGCCTGTCAGTCTCAGTGAAGGAGGCGTGGCCTCCATGCATGTTGCTCAGAGAAGGGGGTGGAGCTTCAGTGCCTGTCAGTCTCAGTGAAGGAGGCGTGGCCTCCATGCATGTTGCTCAGAGAAGGGGGTGTGGTATCTGTGCATGTCAGTCTCAGTGAAGGCTTCTGTGTCTCGGTTTCTGTGGAGGAGGCGTGGCTACTGTCCACCTTAGTATATAAGCAAGCTTTCTCTTTTTCCTTAATTTTTTCCCCATTCCAATAAAATCTAAAAGGCATTGCATCACATAGAAATTCATTGTTAGCTTTGCATGCATGTGACGTGTCGGCTTGTCGATCGTCTCAAAAGTCACTTCATCCTTTCCCCGTACGGTGTGAGTGTATATTCATGTCGAGGATCATCGGTGTTTGGTGCTACACGTTTTGTAGTCGGTTTGTTCTAAATCCAGTTTTATTAATCGTGTTTCGTCATCTCTGTCAGACCCAGACTGCAGGCCCAGAGGAAATTTGCTCAGTCTCAGCCCAACTCTCCCAGCAGCACGCCGGTGAAGATGGCCGACGCGTCGCTGCCCACGCCAGCCACGCAGATCACCGATCTCTCCAGACGCAAGCCCAAGACCGAGGACTTCCTCACGTTCCTCTGCCTCCGAGGTAGTGTTTTTAAATTTAATATCCTATCTATTTTACCTCACCTATATAAAGGAATCAGGTTTTAAGCATTCGGTGGAATTTATTTTCCTTCTACAGTATATTCCTTCTTCTCAGGGTTTGGGATTTGAGTCTTGTTCTTGTCTTGATTCAACCCACAGTGGCTCTTTGTTTATAGCTGAGGTGTGAGATTTGACCCCCGTGAGATACTGAAGGATAGTGTTGTAATCGAAGAAAAGCCGAGTGCAGTCACGCAGCACGCAAAGGCTTCTGGGACACAAACACAAATAGGTCCATTAGTCAGATTAGGTATTACTATTAACCCAGACCGGCCCTGTAAAGTGGGTTAAAAAGCAGTTCCAGAGCCACACAGGAAACAACAAAATCCGCCCTTAAGGGATGAGACACACACACACACACACACACACACACACACACACACACACACAGAGATACACTAAGGATCCAAAGGCCCAGCCCATCCTTCCATGCTCATCACACTTCATCACATGGTAATAAAAGTGACAGAGGGCCGTTTGGCAGCTCCTCTCTGTATCAAATGCATTTTCATAATGCACTTCTAAATGAGAGAGGCTGGGCCAACACACACACACACACACACACACACACACACACACACACACACACAATTTCAAACGATCTGTCTATCAGCCCAGGAGGTTAGCTATCCATTGTGTGTGTTTCTGCACGCTTGTCTGTCCTTCTGTCTGTCTCTATCTGTCTGCATGTCTCTGTCCCTCTCCGTCTCTATCTGTCTGCGTGTCTCTGTCCCTCTCCGTCTCTATCTGTCTGCATGTCTCTGTCCCTCTCCGTCTCTATCTGTCTGCGTGTCTCTGTCCCTCTCCGTCTCTATCTGTCTGCATGTCTGTCTGTCCCTCTCTGTCTATATCTGTCTGCGTGTCTCTGTCCCTCTCCGTCTCTATCTGTCTGCATGTCTCTGTCCCTCTCTGTCTCTATCTGTCTGCATGTCTGTCTGTCCCTCTGTCTATATCTGTCTGCATGTCTGTCCCTATCTGTCTGTCTGCATGTCTGTCAGTCCGCCTCTCTCAATCTGTCTGTATGTCTGTCTCTATCTGTCTGCATGTCTGTCTGTCCTTCTCTGTCTCTATCTGTCTGTCTGTCTCCATCTACACATCTGTCTGCCTGTCTTTTTGTTTGTGTCTATGTCTGTCTGGCTGCGTATCTGTCTCTACCTGTCTCCTCGTGTCTCGGTATGTCTGTTGCTGTCTGACTCAGTCTCTATCTGCCTGTTTACTTCTGCCTTCAGTGTGTCTCTGTTTCTGCGCTCTGCTTTTCTGCTTTTTCCCCGTCTGTGTGTCTGTCTGCCTGCCTGCCTGTGTCTCTTTCATAATGGAGTAAGCTGTTGTAAAAGAGTCCGGGCTCAGCTCTGAGGTCTGCTCGAGGCGTCTGGGTGTTCACGGTCTCTCACTCGCACAGTCCTGTGTCTTTACTCCCACACACACACACACACAGATGCACTGCCCGCTCAGTCGGCAATACACTGGCACTATTATTTATAGATCAGACACTCCTGCTGAGATCAGCCCTGTGTGTGTGTGTGTGTGAGTGAAAACTCCCACATCTTATACAGCTGTAATGCCATTTTTATACAGCTCATGGCCGTGTGTAGTAAAATGAAGACGGACTAGTGTGTGTTTTAGGCTGGGTGTGTAACATGTACAGGGCAGTGCTTTAACTCTAAAGTATTTCTAGTGTGCACAAACCTCCAATTAGTATTTTATCCGTCCCATTTTAGTCTGCAGAGGTGTGGGTGTGTGTGTCTCAGAGCCGCTCTGATCTCTCGCTCCGGCTGTCGATTTTTCCGAGAAAGCGAGAGTGTGAGAGGCGGGTAAATGTTTTTTCTCCTCTCTGAAACCGATCGAAGGCCGCCGAGGTCACGGGGCCGTGTGCGTGTGTACGGCGGCTCACGTCCGAGCCGAGCTTCGGCTTTATCTCAGAAATCCAGTTAGGCCGGACGGCCGTGTGTGGCACGAAGGCACCGCGCCGAGGCTTGTGCTTAACAGCGTTGCTGTAATCATTCACAGGAAGTGCAGGGAACAGCCACGAGGAGTTTCTGCACCAGCGGAGTTTCATCGTCCTGCTGTGATGAGCTCCGATTTTTAATCCTTAAACGTGGAATGGTTTTTAATCTCCTTGGGGAGAGCTTTAATTTATGATGCAACGTACAGTAATGTGACAGACACGCACACGAGCACCCCTGTACACTGCTTTATATTCAAGCTTGGGTGGGTATTTATAACCGTGATTGTGTGTGTGTGTATACGTACGTGTTTTTATATCCTGGTGGGGATCAAATGTCCCCACAAGGATAGGAATATCTGACGCTTTCGGCTGGTCCTTAAGAGGAACTCCAGCTTTTCGGCTACTGAGGTTAAGATTAGAGTTAGATTTACGTGTAACGTTGTTACTTAATTAGCTACGTTGATGATCGTCAGTGGATGGTCCTCACATGTATAAGTAAACGTGTGTGTGTGTGTGTGTGTGTGTGTGGGGAGGGGGGTGGGGGTGTACCGAGTGTATCAAGTTACTGCACTTTCCAGGTCGTCGTTGTTAGTGATGTCTATTCTGCTTTATCACTGCGCACACATATATACACACACACACAGATAAAGTGGCAGTGTGTTACATAATACGCAGCTGTAACTATAGGCCCTTTGAGCAAGCGCTCAATTCTGCTTCAAATCTAATGTAAACGTGTGTGATCTGACGGATGTCACGAAAGTCTGATGTATTTTTGAGTCGCGTGAGTGTATGTGCCATTAAAACTCATCCGAGGAACAAAGATGGCCGGTGTCAATTTAATTAAGTGCGTTGTCGTGTGGTGTTACACCTCAGAGGTGCTTGCGCGAGCATGTGCATGTGCACGTGTGTGTGTGTGCACGTGTGTGTGTAGGCTGATTGAATTTGCCCAGTGAGTCCTCAGGCTCAGGGCAAACTGGGTTAATGGATTCGCAGACATTCAGGAATGTAAATTAGAGGAGATTTAATCCGTAATCCTGCCTCACTCTGCAGTAGAGATGATGGTATTAAAAGCCATCCCCCACTTTCCATCCCCCTTCCCACCCCCCCGTTGTGACGGGAAGCGTGTGTGCACTTCACTCTCCGACATCTGCGGCCAGGACCTTTAACCCCGCCCGATAGGGGATCTATTAACCCGATGATCTCAGGTGTGTAATTGGCTCTTGGCGTATTATCCCGGGATTATTCATGTTTCATTTCTAATTATTTGACATTACGTAGTTGCTCTGTTGTGTTAAGCCTCTGGAATACTTGGTCGTTGTTTTTTTTTGCACGTACGCTAGCACAGTCGTACACACAGCCTTTCAAAGTATACTCCAGTTGACATGTACGCGTACACAGCCGGACAACTTGCACTACCCCTTCTGGCCTACAGGAGTCAGTACAGAGCATTTAGAGAATTTACTCCTATGCTTTGGATCATTGTCCTGCTGCATAATCCATTTACACTTAAATTTCAACTTACGGACTGAAGACCGGACATTCTCCTTTAGGATTTTCTGGTAGAGAGCAGAATTCATGTTTCCCTCAATTACTGCAAGTTGTCCAGGCCCTGAAGCAGTAAAGCATCCCCACACCATCACACTTCCTCCACCATGCTTGACCATAGGAATGATGATTTTTTTGTGGAATTCTGTGTTTGGTTTACTCCAGATGTAACAGGACTCCTGTCTTCCAAACAGTTCCACTTTCGACTCATCAATCCACAGAACATTCTCCCAAAAGGTTTGAGGATCATCAAGGTGTGTTTTGGTAAAATTCAGACGAGTCTTAATGTTCTTCAGGGTTAGCAGTGGTTTTCACCTCACCACTCTTCCATGGATGCCATTTTCCCGCAGAGTCTTTCTGATAGTGGAGACATGAACAGTGACCTTTATTGACGCGAGAGAGGCCTGTAGGTCCTTTCTTGTCCTTTCTCTTTGGTGACTTCCTGGATGAGTCGTCGCTGTGCTCTTGGAGGAATTTTAGAAGGTCGGACACTTCTGGGAAGGTTCACTACTGTGTCGAGTTTTTCCATTTGGAGATAACGGCTCTCGCTGTGGTTCTCTGGAGTCCCAGAGCCTTTGAAATATCTTTGTAGCCCTTCCCAGACTGATGTATTACAATCACATTCTTCCTCATCATTTCTGGAATTTTTTTCAACTTTGCCATAATGTGTTACACCGTGACCTTCTAACCAACTTCATACTATTGAAGAAGTTCTATGTAAGTGTTGATGTGATTGAACAGGGTTTGCAGTAATCAGGCCTGGTTGCGTCTAGTCCAGCTGAACCCCATCATCAATGCAGTTCCATAGATTTGAGGAATCAGTAACTACGGGTGCAAATACATTTTCACACAGGCCCAGTTGGTATTGGAGAACTTTTGCTTCAATAAATAACATGATCATTTACAAACTCTATTTTGTGTTTACTCAGGCTGCCTTTCTGTGATCTTACATGTTATTTTAATTTCTGAAACTATTTAGTATGAGAGAGGGACAAAAACAGAAGAAATCAGGACGGGGGCAAATACTTAATAAGGACAATATAATAATGTTGTTAACACATTTATATACCCCAAAACATTTTCTTTTCTCTTCCTTTTGTTTCCCCCTCTTGCACGTAGCTTTCCAAGACGTGGCAGCAAATTAACTCGTCCACACGATCGAGAAACGTCATTAAATAATACACGTGACCTGGATTTGATTAGATTAGATTAGATTGGATTGGATTTTATCTGAGGTGGCTAGTGTTTTGATTCTTGCTTAATCCTCATTTCTTAATTTAAATAAAGAAATAAATAAATAAATAAATAATAAATCTCCTAATGAAATGGGTTTCATATGTAAAGAGGCTATTTGTAGATCTGAGAGTTCAGACGCAGGGCAGACGCAGATCTCGATCAGCACTCTTTAGTCTGCGAGGCCTTGTTAAAACCCCGGCTTGGCCGTAATTAAGCCACAGAATCCATCCGCTAACCGCTTTTCGAGGCAACCGGCCAATCGGAGCGCGGGGTTTCTCCGGGCGCTCGCGCCGGATTGGCTGTTTAAATAAACCTCACTCGCTCCGTCTTGATCCCATAAAAAGAACAAGGCCTATAAGTAGACAGTTTTGCTTGTAATTATGTCTGCGCATGGTTTAAAACTGACGATCGTAATGAACGCCTTCACCCTTAATTATGATTTGCGTCAGCTCGAGCACAATATGAAAGCGTGTGTAATTGGAGCTCTGTTGGTGGGGGGGGGGGGGGGGGGGGAGGCCTGGCTTTTATTTTCCACTCCGTCTTGAAGATGACAGCGCCGCAGCCGGCGCCACAGACGGAGCGAGCCCAGGGTGGAGCAAACCGGAGCGAGAGGCGCTCCTAGATCTGGCCACGATGACACGAGGTGCTCTCGCGATCACAGTAGGGGATTGTCCTGCGCTCGGACGCTCTGCCTTCGAGGCTTTGACCTCTCACCTCGCTCGGAGGAGGAGGAGGAGCTCGGCGTAATCGCAGCCATTTCCTCAATTAGCTGAGTCATTTGCTGCTGATTGCGAGTGGCCCTCGTTTGGTTTGTTTACTCTCTGTTCGCTCGTCGTTTGAGGAATTGAGTCGTTTGGGAAAGGGGAAAAGCTGATACAGATGTGCGCAGCTGTCGCAAGCCTGGTCGATGTCTCTCTGTCTCGCGCACACACACACACACACACACACACAGAGCCTGGAAGAACGGAGCTCTTGAGACGCAGTATTGTGTTGACTCAGAAGCTCAAAGCCGGCTATTAAATCTATAGAGGAGTCGTATATCCTTAAGCGCATTCCACACCTGCACGTCTCTCCTTCTTTCTTCGTCTGATTTAGCACGAGGCATTTAAAGTATCAGATAGTCTGCGAGTGAGTGTTTTATTCAGCTACAGCGATCATCTTACTGCCTCTGTAAGGGTGTCTGTGCGAGCGTTTGATCTTTTAAGCCCACACTTAGACCAACATAACATTTTTATGTTTAGATTATTAGATTATATTTGATTTATTTATTTTTTTTCCCAGGTCCAGACACGTGATGCATGCTCCTGACTGGCTTTGAACTTTTATTTGTTTGTTTGTTTGTTTGTTTATTTTTAATCCTGTGGCGGTTTTAAAGATCGGTTTAGTGAGGCTGAGATGGAGATCGGTGTCGCTCGGTGTTACTCGGTGTTGACGTCACGACGGAAAACTTCCCAGTCGAAAGCATTCACGCGTCGTAGTTCTGTAGCGTCGTGTTTTTATCCGACGTTTGATCGAGTCAGTCGGACGTAGCGCAGATCGTGCTAACTGTGCGCGCATCTCGTCCTCGTTTTTAACGATGCGGAAGCCGAGCGTTTTGTTTATCGGTTTGTGATGTTGAACCAAATACAAACATCTTTTCAGGAAGTGGAAATTTTTATTATTGTTCAACCGCTTCTTCTTCTTATTATTATTATTATTATTATTATTATTATTATTATTATTTATATATTTTTTGTTTCATTCCTATAATTGTTTTTCGTTTACTTTAGATTTTATTTTTAGGGGGCCAAGCACCGAAGGTCTGTCAACATCCTATTGTTATTCTACCTTTTCTTATCATCTTTTATTTAGCGTAGTGTAGTTTATATATTTTTTAATTGATTTTAGCTTATATATAATTATATTTTTTATTTTTTATTTATATTTAATTTATAAAATAATTTATATTTTTTAAGTTTAGTGTAGTTTTTTTTTATTTATTTATTTTAGTTTATATATTTTATTGAGGTTGTGTATTTCAGCTTATATATTATTTTATCTTTTATTAAGGTTTAGTGTGGTGTGTTTATATTTCTAGCTCATTAAATTCAGTTATTAATTAATCAATTAATTTATTATTATTATTATTATTATTATTATTATTGAACTATTATTTAGTGAATTGCTTGTTTATTTTCCTCTAGCAGTTGCCGTGATTTATATAATCATCACACTGACTTAATTGTGATATTCCATTTTAGTGTGTGTGTGTGTGTGTGTGTGTGGTGTATGTGTGTGTGTGTTAATCCTTCTAGCTCCCTCTATATTAGACCATACATAAGCTTTACAATGAGCTCTTTGTTTCCTGTGACCCTTCACCTTTAACCCCACAGACTAGGCTCTGACCTCTGCCCCTAGAGGTCATGCTGTGACACTGCACACTCTCGCTCTGAACTAATGTTCAAGCAGCTGCGCTCTTTATCGGCTCTGTTTGAATGGACAGAACCGTGAGGTCGTGTTAAAGGTCTCGTTCAGGTTCAGTGTACTGGTGTTTGAAGAGAAACATGCTCTGTGATCATCCTGATCGCCGATGAGAACCTCTCGGACGTCGTGTTTATTTGTCGACGGGGTTTCAGGTCAGCCCTTTGTGATACTGAGGAGAGAATAAGAGAAAATGAAGCTGCGCTTGTGTGTGTGAGTTACAGTACAGGATTTTCTGCTCTGTTGCCCTTTAGCATGTGTTTATATATCGAAATGAAGCTTCTATCCGTGTTATAAGCAGCAGATACATGACTAAAGTAATTATCATGTTCATAAACTATCAGCGCGTTAGGTGAGATGCTCATACACGAGCTGTCACTGCACTGTACACACCCTGTAAATGAATATGTCTGGTTTATATGTCATGTGGACCGAGACACAATGCATGTCTTCGTTCGTTTGTTTTTTTTTTTTTTTTTGTAAGCGAACAATCACTCGTCTGCAATTTCTAATCGAATCTGGGAAATAGTCGCTTTATTGTTCGGAAAGCGTATTATATAATGTATTCGATGGTCTTTAAACCTACATGAAGATTTCTCCAACAGTTCCAACGTTTGTGCGGTTCAATTAATGTATTTCTTAAGTACTCGGTACCTTCGGACCAATCGGATTTGAGAGTTCAAAAGCGCTGATCAGAACACTTCGCAGCAGCAGTCTTAGTGCTTGGACCCCTACTCTTTCTTCCAGCAGAATTAGAAGCGCTTCATACGGAGTAATCAGGAACCCAGTCTCTCCTTTCAGCCCCTCCTTCTCCCTCATCCCGTGTCTCTTTAACTCCTCTCTCGCTCTCCAATTAGCCGAGCAGATCCCAGACCTGCCAGTCCATATGCTGGGAGAAATGTTTCATTCCCTCTGTGATTCAGTTAGCGCCGCGAATCTGAAGCTGCCTCTGAGATACGCCCCTGAGATATGCCCAGGCGCTCGATCGGACGTTGCATTATTTGTGCCTGATGTTAATGTGCACCCTACATCCCTGATCTCTTAGAGAGTCCATGGGTATGACACGCTTTAGTTTGTTACAGTGAGTCCGGTATCTTTTTAAACTGGACTGTGCACAACTCTGTACATCACCGATGTACTATAACGTGATGGGATTAAATCATTCGATGTTAACTGGAAAAAAAAAAAAAAAGTTAGGCTCGAAGAGCAGGAGGCCACGCCTCTTTCACTGTGACCACGCCTCTTTTACCAGGACTAAAAGGTAGAAAGGCCGTGACTCCGTCAATGGGACCGGCAGGAATGCAGACCTGTGTCTAAGGAGGTAGATTTGATCGTGTTTCTTTCAAAAAAAAAATGTGCACTGCCTATAAATCAATCAATCAATCAATCAATCAATCAGTCTCTCCAAGATTTTGCGAATCGCAGAAATGAATGCAAAATCATAGTGTTCTGAGGAGCTTTCCGTTATAAAAAAAAAAAAATCTAAATTACCGTGTGGTATCCGTTTGATTCAGATGTAATTTTGAGGACAACTTTCTCAACCTTAGGTCTTTTAATCTTCTCATGTGTCTCTGAGCTAACACTCTCTCTCTCTCTCTCTCTCTCTCTCTCTCTCTCTCTCTCTCTCTAGGCTCCCCGGCTTTACCCAGTAACATGGCCTACTTCGGCAGCTCTCAGGATGAGGACGAGCTGGAGGACGATGACGAATGCGAGGAGGAGAAGCCGCCCAGCGTGGCATCCACGTCATGCCAGTCCACACCACGGAAAGGCAAACCTCCCGGCAGACTCAACGGACAGGGTGAGACGAGAGCTCTGAGAGCCAGGGGCTACAGAAATGTGTCCGTTTTATTGTGTGGAAAGCTTTAGTGTGATGCAGTCAGGAACCAACTCAACCTGGGGGTCTAGTTTAATCTTCCAACAGATTTCAGATTTCCTCCGTGATGATGACGGATATACAGATCCACACTGTGCAAAAAAAAAATCAGCTCGGAGAGCGATTTCTGTTCGTTTCTGTCGTGGTGTAGAAATCGGCGTCCCGTCAGCATTGAACAACGACTTTACCCGTTAGTTTTAGGTACCAACTACATGGACACTTTGGTACTTAATCTAAAAGCACAGATCAAGCTGTAGTACCGTGCAGTGGAAGAAAATATTGGTTGCGCTTTAACAGTATGAATGTAAAGGGGTGTGTGTGTGTGTGTGTGTGTGAGAGTGTGTGTGATCACTGGGGAACTCGCGTGGGAGCACGGCGCGACGCTTCATCTCTCCTCTCCAATTATCACTTAGTGGGAAGAGCGGTAACAAGGTGTTTATGTATTCAGCCGACAGCTGTGCAGAGGGGCGCTGTAGGCTCTACACACACCCCTGAGCAC
>NC_030427.2:27773710-27883710 GCF_001660625.3 Ictalurus punctatus
CTGTACCTCAGTAACCAAGCGGCGTGTTTACATTTCTAAATTAAACACTCTTTATTAATCCCAGGCCTCAGTAGCTACTCCAGACTCACTCCTGTGCCTGGAATCAAACCGAGCTCCAGCTGGCGCTTTCCCAACGACGTCAGGCCTGTTGGTATTAAAACCCTAGTTAAAATAAAGTTCGCCTGCCATCAATAAAGAGAGCAGGCCAAATATGTGTTAATTAGCATCAGTCGGGTTTGATTTAAGGGCAGAGGGTGATGTAGAGTAAAGTGAAACAGGACGATGATGAGAGCCGACTGGTTGGGCTTGAGAGATCATGAGTAAGTCTATAGTAGCCTTAAATCTCGCCCATTTGTCTTGGCTGGTAGCTTTGTGTCCACCGACTGGGGCTTTTTCAATAAGGTACATAGTTTGGACTTGGTGAAGAATGTGGGCTGCTAGCACCCTGCAGACACCCCACTGTACTGTGACTCCAATTTCCAACTGAAGACTATTATTATAAGCACATTTCCCAACTCAAGAACTTTAGACACATCTACACCAAATGATTGTTTTCAGGAACTCAAGAACTTTAGGTACATTTACACCAAATGATTGTTTTCAGGAACTCAAGAACTTTAGGTACATTTACACCAAATTATTGTTTTCAGGAACTGGAAACTGGCTTTACGCTAGCATGAATTCGATAATGGACGGGCAAAGCACGTAAAGTTCCTGTAAAGATTTCTGTGATGGAAACTTGCACGAGCTTCCCAAGTGTCTGCGAAGGTGCCTGTACTGGTGATTCAGCTCAAGTTTCGGAGCTCCTGAAACGATTCCTGGGATGGAAAATTTGCACAATGCTCCCTGGTTCCTGAAAAGGATCCTGCACTGGCAAAGTGCCTAAAGTTCTTGAGTTCCTGGAAAGGTTTCTGTGCTGGCACTGTGCCTAAAGTTCCTCAGACCCTGAAGAGGTTTCTGTGATGGGAATTTGCATGGCATTCATGAGATCCTAAAAAAAGGTGTCTAAGAGCCTAAAGTCCTTTAGTACAGAAACCTCTTCAGGAACTCAAGAACCTTAGGCACATTTCCACCATGTTGCATTGTGAGTAACCAGACACCTTTTGTGGAACTCGGGAATATCGTGCAATTTTCTTCCGCTAGAACCTTTTCAGGATTCTCAGGTACTTTACACAAATTTCCAGTGTATGAACAAGAACTCTAGCTCCAGTCTTTTTCAAAAATGCACATTTCCACCTCAAAACTCTTTTTCAGGATATCTGGAACTCCATATACGCTTCCACAACAGGAACCTTTTCAGCAACTATGGAACATTTTAGGTACCTTTCCGCCACAGGAACAAGGGCCAGAATCCAGAACTATTTAGCTCCTCAAAAGTGAGAACACGTCCTTTGTTGATGGTTAAAGGTCTTGCTGAAGAACCCACTGTTTCCATGACCGTCCTGGATATTAGTAGAGCTCAGGAACCACTGAGTCAGGACTGCCTAAAAGGAGTAATAAATTATTTATTAACTCTCTCACTGACCCAGGTGTTGACTTTCCTCTGAGAGTGTGTCCAAGGGTTAGGGGTTTAGGGTTTAGGGTTAGGGGTTTAGGGTATCCTGTATTTAGAGGTCACTTGTGTTACGAATGGAGTGGAATGACTCTCCCTTGTTCCCTTCTGTGTGCAGTGTTTAATGGCCACGCTAAGCTGATGAAGGAGAGGGAGAGCACGCTGAGGCCCAAACTCAGAGAGTCGTCAATCGGGAAGGAGCGCTCGGAGCGACTGGAGGAGTGGAGAGACGCCCCACAATCCACCACAAGCAGAACTCACACCTCCAATGGAGTCGGCATTAAAGGAACCACAGAGGAACTACGCAAGCAGGTAGGATAACATTCTTCTCTCCTCGTCACGTCTCATCTTCCTCTCCTGTCCTCCTATTTTCTTCTTATCTACCTTTCTCCTCTCCTCTCCACTTTCCTCACCTTTGTGGAGGAATGACTGTGCAGCACCCTCGGGCCTCAGGCTGTGTTTAAGGGCTTCATTAAAAGGAATGATTCTTTGCTGATCACAAAAAGGAACGCGCAGGAAACCGCAAAGACCCCAGATCGTCACAGCTTCTCATCCTTTGTTCCATCCTCTGCCTCTTGCTCTCTTCGATCTCGCTTACTTCTTACAGGAAATGGGCGTCTGTTACCTTCACGTCGAGTCGTTCTTCTGTAACAGGAAGACAGCGGAAAATGCAGTCATGTACCTGTAGAATAAGCACCGGAAATGTGGGGTCTGAAGGGGGTAGGTTAAATGGATGAGGTATACGAGGTGTGGACGTGTGTGTTGTGTAGTTTTGTGCAAGAGTATTGCGTTAAGAGGGTGTGTGAGGGTGTGTGTGTGAGAGAGAGAGCAGCAGTGAGAGGGTTAATTTGGTTCATTTTTTATGAGCTGCTGTTCTGCAGACGCACTCGGTCAACGCTTCATGCCATTGTACAGCTGGCCTATAGCGACACATGATGTCATCTGGACACACACACACTTAAAGCTCACACTGCACTTATCAATCTCTCTCTCTCTCTCTCTCTCTCTCTCTCTCTCTCTCTCTCTCTCTCTCTCTCTCTCTCTCTCTCTGATGTTTCCCCGTCTTTTTTTTTCCCCTCAGCTCGGCTGTTTAACAAGTCTATCCTCAAACCTTCCATCAATCTTTGTGCTGTTGAGTATTCCCTTTTGCTCTCTTTTCTTTTTTCCTCCCTCTCTCCCTTCTGCTCTCTATATCTCTATCTGTCTCAATCGTTCCAGTCTTCTCTCTCTCTCTCCTGGCTGTTTTGCTCGGCTGGGCACAGTCTGGTGACAGGCAGTGCTGCTGTGGTGGCTTCTCTCTCTCTCTCTCTCTCTCTCTCTCTCTCTCTTACTCTCACTCTCTTTCTTACTCTCGCTCGCTCGCTCTACTCCGCCTTCCTTCGCCGTCTCTTCAGGCAGACTAAACAATCCCAGACAGAGTGTGTTTGTTCTCACGTGCACAGCGCCTCAGGAGAATCTTGGTAACGGAGTCTGTGAGCCCTCTAGTGGCCGCATCACTCGCTGCAGGTGAAAGTTAATCCCAGGGTGCTGTACTCGGTGTGAACACACAGGCGAAGTACGCCAGGGAATGGACGCTAAGTGGGATTGGCATTGCACACACAGACACACACACACACACACACACACACACACACACACACACACAGCTGCGCTCTCGCAGCTTTCTGGCTGTCGGCCTTGTTTCAAATGGAGAACAGAGGATGGTGCTGTTTCGAAAGAAGCCTGGCACTTTAAATAGGCATGGCGGGTGGGTGGAAGAAGGTGGTGCTGCTTTTAATGGAAGATGAATGTGAGAGGTTGGTGGATGGTAAAGGTCAATAGTTGAATGTGTCGATGAGACCGGGCGCACTTTTAGATGGAGGAAAGGCTGAGATGACGGTGCTGTTTTCAGTTGTTAGATAGGGGACCATGGAGAAGGCGATGCATTTGTAGGTGTTTCTTGAGGCCTGAGAAAGTGGTGGTGTCTTAATGGCTAGAGAGTGGTTTGAGATGGTGGTGTTGTTTCCAATAGAAGACGAGAGGGTGCTTGAGAGAAGCTGGTACTGTGGCTAATGGAGACCAGAGGGTGGTGCTGGTTAATATGGTTAAAGGCTGTGTGGGAAATGGTTGCCCAGTGGAGGAGTTAGGATGTCCCCTCACTCAGGACTGAGAAGGTGGTGGTGTCTCATAGGCAAGAGAGTGTGGTGGAGAGGGTTGGTGCTGTTGTAGATAGAGGACTGCGAGTGGTTGTTGGAGGTGGTGCTGTGTTTCATTGGATAGAGGTTGTTTTAACAGAAGGTGGTTCCATGTGGGTTTTGGAGGACAGAGGTTGGTGCAGGTCCGTAGCACATAAAGGCTGGATGGGAAACTGTGGTGTTCCCAGGTGGAGGAGGAAGAAGGGGTTTCTGGAGCTCACTTGGCTAGAGAGTAGACTGGAGATGGTGGTGCAGTTTCGGATACAGGACAGAGGGTGGTTTAGCAGAAGGTGGTGCCATGTGGCTTTTTTGGAGGACAGAGACTGGTGCTTGTTCATATTGAAATGCTGGTGCTGTTTCAAACGAGGTGTTGTTCGGGGACGTTTTGGTGTTTCAGGTGGTGGTTAGAGACAGTGTTGTCTTAATGGCTGTAGGGTGGACTGGAGATGGTGATGCGGTTACACATAGAATACCGGGGGTGGTTTGGAGAAGGTGGTGCTGTGTCAACCGGAGACCAGAGGGTGGTGCTGGTTCATATGGATAAAAGGCAGGTCGGGAAACGATGGTGCGCTTTCATCTGGACGACAGACGAAGAGTCATAACCGAGTCGCTTTACACCTGCTGTGCTACCTGCCGAGAGCATCGATCATCTGGGCCTCAGAGCTTTGTGTAGAAAGGGTCTAAATTTTCTCTCCCTCCTCCTGTGCCCTTCTTCCTCCCCTTCCCTCTGCTTCTCCTCGCGTGACGAGGGTGGAGCGACAGATGAAGGCGATCACATTTCACTCCCCCTTATCTTTTAATAGCCTCTCCTTGTGTTTGGCTGCGCCTGATAGGAATACAATACAGGCCGTGTCGACTGGCTCGGCACGCTGATGGATCGCCGAGGCTCAAGCACATTTCACTTAACGTTACCGCCAGTGTGGAACACACACACACGTCTACATCCACATGCATGGGTACATAGAAACAGAATGGCTGACCATCCCCGGAAGGGTCTGCATGTTAGTGACCTCGAATCCACAGTCCATCCACACCTCTTAAGTTTCAGCTGTATTTTTTATTTTTGTTTATTTGATTTAATTTCCTGCTGCTCTTGTGAAACGATACCCGAGTCCGTAACCGAATACGTCAAGTAAAACGGAATAAAAGCGTTAGCCTATTGAGAAGAGACGACGCAGTCTAATATTCCCATAACTGCGCTTAACCCAGAAGAATTTGTGTAACCGAAGCGTCGTCTGCTGCGGCAGGAACCCACAGGGGCTCTCCGATCCGCTGAGAAACACCAGACTTTTATTTGAAGCGTTTAGGCAGAATTACCGAGCTTAACGAGACCACTCCATATCAGACTGATTATAATGTGCTTTCGCTATAAACTATATTCCGGGAGTCATTTTACCACCAGTAGCTGGCACCGAGCGCCTTTCTCTCCATTAGTTCCTCTCTGTCTCTGTCTGTTCTCATTTTCCCTGAGTTAATTATGTCCTACTGTAGCTGCGGTTTCGGTTTTCCTGTCGAGATAATACATAATACAGATCAAGATAGCTGACGGAGGGCCGCTAACGGAGCCACGAATCCCGGGAAGTGTCACCGATAGATTTTGCGTTCGTTTATTTTAAAAGCTCTTTTTTTTTTTTCCCCCTTTCTGCAGAAATCAACGGATGTTTGATTTTTATGTATTTATTTTACCGGGAAGTCCCATTGAGATTGAATGATCTCTTTTTACAAGAGAGCCATGGCCGAGGTAGCAGCCGTGCAACCCGCAATAAAAAAAAAAAAAAAAAACACGACACGTACAACACGTATTTAAACACCGGAACATTTTACCAAAAACAATTACACACACAAGTGCATTCAGATTTAAATCTTTTTTTTTTTTTTTTTTTTTTGTCTTCTGCAATTTATGTTTATCGATTTGGACTAGAAATAAACCCAAAGTCTTAACACCCGAGTCCATAATATATTGTTACCTGTAGTTACTAATGCACGTGTAAGTTAAGTCAGGCTACGCTAGTGATTTGTTTGTTTGTTTGGGTTTTTTTTTTTTTTTTTGCTAAACTAGCATAGCTATTCTTACCCAACTTGTCTAATAATTGTTGCAGGAACTCTAGACTTAAAGCACAGATTCGTGCATAGACTAATGTTTGTTACTGTTCCTAACTTTTAAAGCAACGAAATAAACTTTTTCCACGATAAGTATGGTGGCTAAGTGGCCCCACATGAGTCTCCAGCCATCTTGATCACTTTATTAACTGTGTATTAGGGATCGTAACCTAATACCAGTCCGTGTTCACTCTGAATAGATTATCTGTTCTCTGTATTGTTTTCAGACAGAAATAGGAAGCACTTTTTTTTTTTTGATTTTGGGGAGGTCAGAAAAGTTCAAAGGGCATGTGGTTGAGATAAAGGTCTCCATTCTATCCATCCATCCATCCATTTTTCATACTGCGTATCCTACACAGGGTCACGGGGAGCCTGTCCCAGGGGACTCGGGCACAGAGCGGGGGACACCATGGACGGGGTGTCAACCCATCGCAGGACACGAGCTGGGATCCCGTGTGGTGCGATATAGATACACGAGCAGGAGGTTTTGATTTTCATTGAACTGTCAGAGCCCTCCTGTTTAGACCACGCATAGACTTCAGATTTAAATCTGAATACTGGTACAGAAATTTGCAGCACTAGACAGATACTGATAGTAGCATCGTATTACACCCCTACTGTGTATATTTATGGATTAAAGCACAGTTATTTCTTGTTTATGCTTAGAAGGTCTCGAAGTGAGCGTAGGTGTGTTAAAACAGCCGAGTCGGCATTGACACAGAGGCTTCAAAAGGGCGAGGTGGTACAAACGCTGAGGTCACAAACTTGGATAGATTTCTAGATTGGAGTGGAATAGACTGAAAATGATCTACAAGATGTTTCTACTGGTTAATTTTCTCTTTTTCCTGATCTCTGCTTCTGTACAGGTCATTAAAGTGAATGGCTTTTCGCAGCCAGCTCCTGCGAACATGGCCACTGCCAAAAAGTCAAAAGACTGCCGCCTACCCTCCAGAACTGTGAAGTACACGGCCACCGTGACCAAGGGCCACGTCACCTACACCAAAGCGAAAGGAGAACTGGTAAAGAAAGCCAAACTGAACCACAGCAAACATTCTGCTGCTGCTGCTGGCGGTAATCAGCATCCAGCCAGCAACGGGCATGGTGCCCAGCCCCCTCACTCAGGGAAAGCCCCAAGTGGCAATGCAAAAACCCGAAAACAGGTGCTGTTATCAAACGGGCTGCATGGTGCAGCCAATGGGGGCGCCAGTGTTCGCTTCAACGGGAAGGTCAATGGACTCCATGGCTCCAAGGAGGAAGAGTTGGAGAACGAAGGCCGGCAGGGGCGGCATGGTCTGCGCAATTCCAAACGCAGGATGGATACAGGATCGGAGGTTATGGAGCCGAAGTCCAAGGTCTTGTTCTCAGAGGCTAAAAAGCCTAAACTGGCGTCACTTCCTGTAGTGGAGACGCGCAGCAAGAAGGTGCTAAACCAGGACAAGGCTGCAGCTGCCCTTGCTAACGGGCACAGCATCACGGAAACAGCTGCCTCACCCACACCAAAAACAGGCCCCACCCCTGCTCCAGCCTCACCAGCTGCCCCAGGCTCCGCTCACCAGAGCCCAGCCAATCCGGAGCCGGCAAGGCAACGGCCCAAGCGTGCCACAGCCGGGAGGCTGATGTTCATCCATAGAGTGCAGCAGAGGACCAAGAGCTGGCACGCTAACTCTAATGCTAACACTACCTCAACCAGCAGGCTCTTGAGAGGGTCAGAGCCTCAGAGCACACCTCAGCGGGTGGAGCGGGAACGTGAGAGGGAAAAGGAGCGGGAAAAGGAGCGTGAGAGAAGCCGGGCAGGCCTGGCAGCGCTGTCTGAGGTTCCCGTATTGAGGCCCAACTCACGGGAGTTTCAGGATCCACTGGTGTACCTGGACTCGGTGCGAGAATGCGCAGAAGCGAGCGGGCTGTGCCGAGTGGTCCCGCCTCCCGACTGGCGTCCCGAGTGCAAGCTAAATGACGAGATGCGCTTCGTCACACAGGTGCAGCGGGTGCACAAGCTCGGCCGTCGCTGGGGCCCCAACGTCCAGAAACTCGCCTGCATCAAGAAACACCTCAAATCTCAGGGCATCAGCATGGAGGAGCCACCAGTCATCGGTGAGTTCTCCAGACTTATCCCGTGCTCTTAAATCGGTCCAAATGACCCAGCTGCTCCAGAAAAACAGGAACCAGGGCTTAATATTGACATTTCTTAAGTTGAAATAGTGTTATTCCTCTATACCACACAAACGGTACACCACATAAGGAACATCACAGGCTAATCACGTGACTTTACCTCAGTAACAGCACGTGTTAAGATACAAGACTGCTGTCAGCTCTTGTTAGGGAGCAGTAACTCACTTAAATTGCCTGCCGTTTTGGATTTACCCGTGGCATGGCTGCACGTTTATAGGCTCCAGAAAGCTGCCCATAGACTTTCGTTAATCAACTACCGTGTGTTCCGGGGTCTAGTGGGTTATTCGGTTAGTATGCGGTGTTGAGGCACTACAAATGCAGCTGCAGCGTCGGAGGCGTTCCAGCTGGAGAACTAAACTGTAGGACGTTGACCTGTATACATGCTCCTGTGGAATATCTATCTGAACATTTAAGACATAAATAAAGATAGCTTGCTGTTCTGTTAGATTTACAGACCTGGTAAAACGGGTCGGATTTCAATCCCCTGACCATGAACACCAATTGCACCGATTATTGGCAACCTATTATTCTGCGTTTTTTTTTTCTTCCCCTTTTATTGTATATTGCATGATTTTGATATTTTTTTCAGGATTTCTTGGGCCTCCGGGTTATTTCATTAGTTGACATAAGGAATAAAACGTTGTTTGTTTGTTTTTTTTTTTGTTTTTTTGTTTTTTTTAGAAAATCATTCAACCACATCAATTAACATACAGTGACATTTTTTTAATTTGTTTAGAAAATGACACGTCTTATACCTTTTTATCCATTTCTAGCTAGATTTAGCTTTGTGGAATGCATGGAAACAAGCTACTTCTTGTCATCGCTCGTTTTTTTTTTTTTTCGTTTTCTTGAATTTAACAAGGCGATCGATTGCGGCTCGTCGTTTGACCGAGAAACCAGAAAGCCCTCTGTCCTGAAGAATTCGGGCGGGGGTTATAGGTGTACCTCTTGACCGTTCTGCTGTTTTTTATATGTGGTATGCGCGAATTGAAGTGTTAAGTGTAAGATAGAGTCTAAAAATGTTTGAGTTGCGTTCTAGAGGGTTCTGTAGGGTTAATGTGTTTTCCTTGTTTTGCTTCGTCCGAGTGATTAATATTAGCTGCTCATGAATGGGGGGGGGGGGGGGGACTCGCACATAATGAATGCTTAGCAGCAGTAAGTCAAGGTGACCACTTTTAATCATGAAGACGTTCTGCAGTAGGAGCTTCATTAATTGTGATGAGTAGGGGTGTGCACTTAAAAAGAGTAAACCTGTGATGTAGGTTTTCAGTCAGGATCGGTTTAAAAAAGCTTATTAGTAATAGGAGGTCAATCAGATTGGACTTGTCTTATTATTATTATTATTATTATTATTATTATTATAAGATCATTAAATCAAATCTTCAAGATTAATCTCTAAGTTCACTTTCTCTATAATTAAAGAAGAACACGATTGAACCCCTGCAAGGTTTTAAAAAATAAATAAAAAGGGGAGGGGGGGCTTCATTTATAATGACCTGCATGATTAAACCCTCACACAAATGTCCTTCATTCCCTACGCAGGAGGCTGTGAGGTGGACCTGGCCCGCTTCTCTGAGCTGGTCAGCGACATGGGTGGCATGCAGCGGGTGATGGATCTGAAGAAGTGGAGCCGTTTGGCGGATCTGCTCCGGATCCCGAGGTCGGCCCAGGAACGGCTGGCTAAGCTCCAGGAGGCCTACCTGCAGTTCCTGCTGTCCTACGACCAGCTTTCTCCGCACGAGCAGCGGCGCCTCGAGCATGAAGTGCTGGCCGAGAAGGAGACGCTGGAGCGCCGCCGGGGGCCCCTGGAGGGTCACTCGGAGAGCGGGAACGGCCACGCCCTGGCACTGCCACGATACGAGCCCAAGAACGGACTCCACGGACCGGGCAAGGACCCGGAGACGCCGCGTAACCCCGGACGCCGTCGACTCTTCTCTCACGAGAAGAAAAAAGAGGGTCGAGAAGAGGAAGGAAATGACGGGGTTCTCAGCGACCAACACAAGTGTATTTATAAGGTAAGAGTTAGTTCGCTAATTTAGTAAGTTTGTCCTGTCGGCTAAGTTTCTTTCCTGTTTTTGTTTTTTTAATTAACGTTCAAATATTTGAATAAAACTTTGTCCACTTCCGTCTCTACAGTGTAAACAGTGGCGCTTGTGTGTCATGAATCATTTTACAAAGGCAGCTTTTTGATAAACTGGTGTTTGTTAGCTCCAGTAACACTGTGGAGCTGCTGCTCCTGATACACGTACATACGCGTCACACACGCTACCAGTCTCTGAATGCACACGATCCAAATACTATTCACTCAGTGGGGGTCGGTGTGTGTGGATATTTAATATAGTGGCGTGCGTGCGTGTGTCAGTGTCTCACAGACACACACACACACACACACACAACACATACACTCAAATACGTACCATACTGCTTTAGGAACCCACTGGGCTTTTATGTAGAGGAGTGTGTGTGTGTGTGTGTGTGTGTGTGTGTGTGCGCTCCCTCTACACTGTACCTGGCTTCCATTTTTAACTCCCTTTCCCCTGTTGTTCTAATTGAAACCGTATGCCTGCTGCACTTTCATACACCGAGTGACACACACACACACACACACACACATACACACACACACACACACATACACACAGGCAGCATTTACAGGGTTTTTATATCCAGCTCGAGTGCAGGCAGATTTATAGCACCTTCTATTTTCCCCCGAGTGCGTCTCATGGAAGGTTTGTGTTAAGGGTGATCTCTCTCTGTCTTTGGGCCTGTCTCTGTCTCTCTCTCTCTGTCTCCCTCTCTCTCTCTCTCTCTCTCTCTCTCTCTGTTTCTGTCTCTCCCTCTCTCTCTCATTCTGTCTCTGTCTCTCTCTCTCGGTCTCCCTCTCTCTCTCTCTGTTTCTGTCTCTCTCATTCTGTCTCTGTCTCTCTCTCTCTGTCTCCCTCTCTCTCTCTCTGTTTCTGTCTCTCTCATTCTGTCTCTGTCTCTCTCTCTCTGTCTCCCTCTCTCTCTCTCTGTTTCTGTCTCTCTCATTCTGTCTCTGTCTCTCTCTCTCTGTCTCCCTCTCTCTCTCTCTCTCTCTGTTTCTGTCTCTCTCATTCTGTCTCTGTCTCTGTCTCTCTCTCTCTGTCTCCCTCCCCCTCTCTCTCTCTGTCTCCCTCTCTCTCTCTCTCTCTCTCTCTCTCTCTCTGTTTCTGTCTCTCTCTCTCTCATATTCTGTCTCTCTCTCTGTCTCTCTCTCTCTCTCTCTCTCTCTCTCTCTCTCTCTCTCTCTCTCTCTCTCTCTCACACGTGCACACACACACACAAACACACCCACTTGCGCATGATCGTGACTCCAGTTCTTAGGGCCCATGCTGGTTCCATCTGTTCCACTACTTCACTATCTGATCCATCTCACACGACACACTTCTCAAGTCCAGCATCATCAAACCTATGGATTAAAGACATGTGTAGACACTTCCACAGAAACAGAATGAGTTTTTTTTTCTCTCTTGCACTTAAACCCTTTGACCTAACCCTGGAAAAGAATTTAAATGAAGCCTTGTCTTCATTCATTTATCTATCTGTTTATTTATTTATTTATTTATTTATTTTACCCCTATATAAATACACCTGAGATTAATATAGATCTCCTGTAACATGGATCTTATATGATTTGTGCAGCACTTAAATCCTCACTAACGTAATCCCGGTCTCATTTATCGACGAAAATCCAGCTTTCTTGGCCGCAACGATCACAAGAAAACGCCGCAAAATCCTGTACGGACCCCTTTGGTTGTTGCGTATTACTGATTCGGTATTAAATTATAACTATTAAATTAAATTAAATGATGAGGATTTTTTCCGTGACTGAATGGAACAAGGTTTTTGAAGTGAATGGGCTTGGGAATGGCTCGTTTGTAATGACTAATCGGAGCCTTGGTGAGGAGGGTGCTGGTGGGCGGAGTTAGCCTCGGTGCGAAGACTCCACACGTCATCCGGTTGCTCTGATATTATATCCTCTTGCTGAGTGATTGCAGTGTGATGATGTTACTCTCTGGACTTTTACCGCTGACAAAACGGTGGTCTGTCATGCGGCACTCGAATGAGCCGAGCTTGGCTCCGATAGGTTCCCTGAGAACCAATCAGTGCGCTTTCTCTGTAAATTTATGCGAAGTGAAGAGAAATAAAAAAATCTATGTTTAAATGAGGAAGTGTTGCTCTGATGATGTATTCCTGACTGTGTGCGTGTGTGTGTGTGTGTGTGTGTGTGTGTGTGTGTGTGTGGCCGGCCTTCCAGGGGCGATCAGTGTCTTTGACCACCTTCTACAGAATAGCCCGGAACGCGATGATGTGCTTTAATAAGGAACCCGGAGCATCAGAAGTTGAGGTATTTTTGTTGTCGTGTTTTTCGGTGATTCTGCGCGAGCTCTTAACGCGAGTAATTCTCTCTAATCCCGCTGTGCGTTTTATTACTGCAGAGTTAATTGTGTGATTATTGGATCGCACAAAATGTTTTTTTCTGCTGTAGCTGCGTTTCAGTTTTTCCACTCCTCTCTTGTAGCAAGAGTACTGGCGGATAGTGGAGCAGAGGGACTGCCACGTAGCGGTGCATTATGGGAAAGTGGACACGAGCACGCACGGAAGCGGCTTTCCTGTGGGCAAGTCCGAGCCGTTCTCGAAGTAAGAGCCTTTCCACCGTTAATGCCTGGTGATTCATCCTGATAATGATCTGAAGAGAGAAACACACACACACACACACACACACACACACACACACACACACACACACACACACACACACACACACACATAGAAAGTCAGATGCACAGAGAAAGAGAGACGTGCATAGAAAAAAAAGAGCCAGCAAGACAGAGACAGACTGAGAGTGAGATGCAGAGAGACCATCTGAGAGAGAGACGTAGACAGACTGAGTGTGGGATACAGAGAAAGACCGACAGAGAGAGAGAGACACATGCAGACAGAGGGACAGACTGAGAGAGACATGAACAGAGTGAGACAGACGAAGAGAGAGACAGTGAGACAAACTCGGAGAGACACATGGACAGAGAGAGAGACATGCAGACAGAGGGAGACAGTGAGACAGACAGACAGAGAGAGAGAGACACACCGACAGAGTCAGAGACAAACGGAGACAGTGAGACCGACTGAGATGCAGAGAGAGACAGACTGAGAGAGAGAGACATGCAGACAGAGACAGTGAGGGAGAGAGAGAGAGACCAACAGAGTGAGAGACATACTGAGGGAGAGACAGTGAGACAAACTCGGAGAGACACATGGACAGAGAGAGACACAGACAGAGTGAGAGACAAATGGAGACACCGAGACAGAGTGAGATGCAGAGACTTACAGACCGAGAGAGCGACATACAGAGAGAGAGAGACATACAGACGGACATAGAGGGAGAGACACAGAGAGAGAGAGACTCCACACTGGATTGGTATGTTTTGTGTCACCTCTAAATTTCTCCCCCCTTTTTATTTAGACACGGATGGAACCTCACTGTCCTCCCTCACAACTCCGGCTCCATCCTGCGCCACCTCGGTGCCGTGCCCGGTGAGTCTGCATCTGCTGCTGCATGCCAGAGGCCCAGGAGTGTGTTCACACCACAGACTATTCATCTGAATTCTCTCTCTCTCTCTGTACAGGGGTGACTGTTCCCTGGCTGAACATTGGCATGGTCTTTTCTACCTCATGCTGGTCCCGAGACCAAAACCGCCTTCCATACATTGATTACTTACACACTGGTGCTGACTGCATTTGGTAAGTTCCAGCGTAAAGAGCAGATCGGAGACGGGTCTTTGTAAACCTAGCTCGCGCCATTAAAGGGTCGGTTTGTCATATTTCGAGCCTTCTGCCGTGTAGAGGGGGTTGAATTCCAGTTGCGGGGAAAATATCGGCACTCCTTCCTGTTCCCCAAAAACACTACCGTTTCGCCTGTTGAAACTCTAAATGTGTTGTTAACGACCTTTTTAAGGAGGTCATTTCAGGGCCAGAATGAACAGGAACCAGAAGCTTTATTGGAGGGGAAACTGTCCAGGAACCTTTCTGACCGAATTGCGAAATCACACTTCGTTATAGTGACCTTTTAAAACGATGTTTTCTGGTTTTGGGACACGGCTCAAACAATACAAACTGCACCTTTAATATTGATGTCTTAATAGTATTAGTATTACAGTGGTGCTAGAAAGTATGTGAACCCCTTTTTTTTCTTCTTGTTTAATTTTTATAAACATCTGTAACCTGTGAAACCTGAAATGGAAATCGAATGGTACGCGCGGCAGACGACGTTCGTTATGTGAAATTAGAGTTCTGGATTTGGTGTACGGGTTCAGCGGGACAGCTGTGTTGTGGATCGTTTATTATCGAGTCTAGCCTTGCTGAGGAACTGAGAGGAAGCAGGACTCGGTGTGAAAGCATAACTGATCACAGCATGTGCTGCTCCTGTGAGACTGTGTGTGTGTGTGAACTGACTCATCAAATAAATAAAATAAAAAAAGCTAGTTGCTATGGTAGCACACAGCTGGCACAGGAGAGCTCCTTTTCTCTAGTGACTCGCACGCACACACTCTCACACGGAGCTGACGTAGGGTTTCTCGCTGTGCCGTTCAGGTATTCGATTCCTGCTGAGGAGAAAGCTAAGCTTGATAATGTAGTGCACACGCTGCTGCAGGCCAACGGCACACCGGGACTCGAGATGCTGGAGAAGAACATAATGGTGAGAAAATTACACTCGCACACACTCACACTATTTAATAATATAGACTACACACACACACACACACACACACACACACACACACACACACAGAGAGAGCAAAGATACAAGTTTCAGAGAAGCGCAAGCAAACTCATAAATTCCCAATTTTCCATCATACTCTTGTTCCAAACACTCACACTCTGGTCCACACACTGTGTGTGTGTATATATATGTATATGTGTGTATATATATATATATATATATATATATATATATATATATATATATATATATATATATATATATATATATATATATATGTGTGTGTGTGTGTGTGTGTGTGTTAATGTTGTTAGTATTTTGTCTTCTGGGAGACATGTAACTGTTATTTAGCATCTGAAGGTCAGTACTAAAAAACATTAAAAAAAAGATCGTGAAACAAAATAATAATTTACACTAATCATCCTGTTCAAAAGTTTACACCCCCCCTGGCTCTTAATGTAACGTGTTGCCTTCTTGAGCATCAGTGAACGTTTGCGCCGTTTATAATAGTCGTGTACGAGTCCCTCGGTCGTCCTCAGTGTGAAACGATGGATCTCGACATCACGTAGTTAATGTTGGAAAGTAGTTAAATATACAGAAGATGCTGGAAAAGTAAAGAACGTGCAGGACCTGGAGGATTTTTCTGGAGAACAGCGGGCAGTTTAACTGCTCAGGATAAACAAGGGACTCGTGAAAAACTCTCACAACAAATAAACACAGTCTCTGATCATCCGGGTAACGACACGCAGTATTAATAATCAAGGGTGTGTAAACTTTTAAACGGGGTAATTGTTTATAAATTCAGCTATTATCTCATCTTGTGGACGATATGTAAACATCTGTTATGTGAAATATCTTCTTCAGGACAGGACTAAATAAACAACAACATGGGATTTTTACGATCATTCTTATTTTGTTAACAGTATTAAGATTTAGCAGATTCTGCAAGGGGTGTGCAAACTTTTGGGCACAACTGTATATATTTAAGCAATATTAGTAGAAACAATAATAAACAGAATTCTATTACCATTATACAAATAATACAGTCCAAAAACTGTTCTATATTATTTTTGTTAAACTTTGACTAACCAAATGCCAATACCATCGTACTAATAACATACCTATAGACGGTCATATTCTGAGAAGTGTTTATTTTTTATTTTTTTATCCGGTTATAGTTACATTTAATGTTGTGAGTTAGTTCCCGTTACAAAAACGCTGAAACTGGACATGCTGAAAACTTCATCATATCGACATTAAAGAACATGTTTTATCACATTTAATATTAAACGTATAGGACTGTACGGAGCTTCGGCCTTGCGTGCCGCCGTGCGAGTCGTCACTATAGAAACGATAACGTATTGGAACGAGCGAGTGTGATTCGCCTTTTCATCAACAGCACTGTGGTATACAATTACAATAGCTATATCCATAGACCGTAGTAATACGCTAATGCAAAAATATACTAATGAACAATATACTAATGAACAATATATTAGCAAAAATACCCATAAATAGCTCTACGATCACTATTAACTTCTAAAAGTCGTAAACAAAATAATGTAGCACCGGTACACAGTTTACACACACAAATAAATATGAATATTCCGTAACAATAAGAAATAATAACCATATACTAAACCGTACTAATATAATAATATTTAGTATAGTCATTGTTATGCATTTAAACATTAAAGAACCAAAAGCTCCATAACCAATACAATAACAATGTGTATATTATCTTCTACCTAAACAATATTAATGAATAATACTTTCTAATGTGTAATCTTTTAACCAGTGATTAAACCAGTTAACAATATTAGTACTAACGTACTAAAATATACTAATAAACATTATTTCCCCTTTCAAGTCTGACTTAGTATCCAGTGGTTTCGTGTAAAGCTGGTTATTCAGCACCTCCTGTGAATAGTCTCCATAATATAAATAAGTATACTATGCAACATCGATTATGCCGGACCTTCAAGCGGCGGCGAACCAAGCCGTAGTATTAATCTACTGGCAAAAGACAATCTTTTACGAATGCACTTTATGAATATACAAAAATAGCAATGGTGGTATTAGAAATGGTATTGTTATGCTAGTGATTAATAATACAGTATATAAAAAAAAAAAACAACAAAAAAAAACACGTGCAATAATATTTCAACACCAGTGGACGTAAACAGTACTAAGTTTTCTGTAATGTTAATAAATAAATAATCTTGGAAATGTGTGTGTGTGTGTGTGTGTGTGTGTGTGTGTGTGTGTGTGTAAGATCTCTCCGGAGGTGCTGAGTCGCGAGGGGATTAAAGTTCACCGCACGGTGCAGCAGAGCGGACAGTTCGTGGTGGTTTTTCCCGGCACGTTCGTCTCCAGAGTGTGTTGTGGGTACAGTGTGTCGGAGACGGTGCACTTCGCCACGCCCCAGTGGATGAACCTGGGTTACGAGGCTGCCAAGGTGAGATGCGCATCTCTGCCCCTCTGCTGCCACCTTCTGGACTGATGGATTACAACCACAACAGTTTAACTTCCTGCTCTGTTTATTCATTATATTCACTCTTGCTCTTTGTGTGTGTGTTTGTGTGTGTGTTTTTTTTTTCTTCCCCCCTTCCTGGATCAGGATCTGAAATGCAGGCGCATCGCCAAGCCCTTCTCCATGGAGAAGCTGCTCTACCAGATCGCCACGGCCGAGGCCAAACGAGAGAATGCACTTCTGCTGAGTACAATCTCCTCTCTTCTCAAAGATCTCAGGTCTGCACCTCACACGCGTTCGTTTCGAACTCCCAGCTTGCGATCTGATTGGTCAGGAGGTTAACTGAGCAGTGATCATGGGAATGATGATGGATGGGGGGGAAAAAAGTAGGCGTTTTGTAGAGACAGAGTGAAAAGTAGCCTTATTAAACTGACTTATTAGTACAATTTATTCAGTTTATGTGAAAGAGGAAAGCTAGCGCATCGTCACACACCTCTGGTGACTAAAAGGTCGAGAGTTCCTGGTTTACACTTGTGGATAGTGGGACTGAAGTATGTGTGTTTTTGTTGTGTTGCAGGAACATAGAGATGAGGCAGAGGCAGGAGCTCTACGAGGCCGGTCTGCTCTCCTCCGCCCGCTACGGCACTCACGATAACGGGCTCGCAGACAACAGGAAGAAACCACGCAAGTGGCCGGCGCTTGAGTCGTCCGAGAGACGCTGCCAAATGTGCCAGCACCTCTGTTACCTGTCCATGGTGAGACCACAGTCATATGTTTGTGTATATATGTATATATCTACTAGAACAACACCTCCTACATGTTAGTGAAAAGCAATAGTATAATACATAATAATAATAATAATAATAATAATAATAATAATAAAAACCCCTGTTTTGATTCAGACACGTATTATAAAACGATTCAGATTCTTTGTACGAAGCCGCTTCTCAATGTATATTTTGAATAAATGATCAAGGACGCTGTACGTGATGAATGTAAGACCGAGAGCACCCTGTATTCGGACAGCAGATAATTCAGTAAGTTGAGAGAATTGAGTAAGTCGGTTATTATACGCCGGCTGTTGGATTCTCGATTCTGATTGGTTGGAAGGTCTTGAGACACTTTCTGTAAAGGCAGCTCTGACGGTAGTCCCGGCTCAAGGCAGGTCACAGGATTATATTAACGCGCTCGTCCGACGGTGGACTAGCATGCTGCGAGTGACGGCTTACACAGGAAGTTGAAAGGAGTCTGGCGTGTCAGCGTTGATGTTTGTTGGTAAATGAGACTCGTGTTCGACGCGTGCGAATCGAAGAGCGCTCTGGCTGAATCGTCGTGATGACGTCATATGACGCGTCTCGGGTCAAAATCTCCTGAAAAAAAAATACAAGCCGCTCCCTATATTAGAGTTTGCGTGATTTTTCAGTCATTCCTGCGATCACAAAACCACTAAATCCTAGTGCAGTGGTTCTCAACCCGGGGCGCGCAAATTATTTTCAAGGAAAATAACACAGACAGGGAGTCATTTGGGTTCTCGGTGTATTTTATTGCTTTTCAAATGGAATGTGTGTAAATGAAAAACGCCGTGTTCCCTCTCCCTCTGTATTTTATTTTTTCTAGGAAGAGGCGGAGCTTAGCTGCCTTTTATCTAGCGGTCAGTGCAGACCAGTAATGCCAACTTAGCGACTTTTCAGACCCCTTTAGCGACTTTTCAGACCCCTTTAGCGACTTTTCAGACTTCTCCAGAGCCCTTTAGCAACGTTTTTGCGAAAAAAAAAAAAAAAAAAAAATTTAAAAAGGCTCCTTGCGACAAATCTAGCGACTCTTTTGGACAAACCTTACCGAATGTCGCCAGTACTGTCCTGCAAGCGCGAGGTCTCGCTTTCCCGCCGCACTCCCACCTCTCTCTGCGTCTGCTCTGTTCAGTGAGTGTCTGAGAGCCGGAGATTTAACAACGTCGTGGATAACGAGACGCGCCCTTCGTCCCAGTTTACATCATTCGCACGCGAATGTCTTTAGAACGCAAGACGAACGAAATGCACCATGTTTTACATGTAAAACAGTTCACGTTATCACAGCCTAGTTCTCCTGTTCCGAGTAGTTACAGTGTTCAGAAACATTTTTAATCATTCATGTTCAACACCTGTCGGTTATGTACTTTTATGAAAGTCATAAAAAGTAATTTAGCAGAAAATATCTATCTGTCAAAAACAGATTATAGATCATATACTCTCTCTATATTTTTTTATATAGAATAGATAATCGTTATACCTGGTCTCTTCCAATATTGGGCGGGGGGGGGGGGTGATTGGCAAGGCTTGGGGGAGGCTTTAGTTACAAAAGGTTGAACCTCTGTCCTAGAGGGACTGATGATGATGATAATTATTATTATTATTATTATTATTATTGTTAAGTGAGTAGTGAAAGTGTACAGTGCATCATTTTAGTACAGTTTTAATGTTGCTCCCTTGTGCCCCTGGCTCCCCTGTGCTTTAATACACGTGCGTATGTGTGTATGTACACGGCCCGAATAGACGGAACTGAGGACTGAACGCCGTCTGTGTTTCAGGTGGTGCAGGAGAACGAGAACGTGGTGTTCTGTCTGGAGTGTGCACTGCGCTATGTGGAGAAACACAAATCCTGCCGTGGCCTGAAGATGATGTACCGCTACGACGAGGTAAGCCTCAGCAGTAATGCGTGTTGAGTTAAAGCGAGCCTGCAGGGGGCGCCACTGAGCCAAGTTTGCCGCTCGTGACGCTGACTGTGCGCTTTGTGTTCCCTTCACGTCCTTTTGGCTTCAGGATGTCGGTTACATAACGAGCGCCAAGATGTCACTCGTGTCTTTCCCTTTCAAATTCGGATTTGGAAAAAAAAGAAAGAAAGAAAGAAACCGGAGCACTCGGTCATTAAGCGAAAGATTTTTCAGTGTATTAAGAAAGCAAACGCGTCATCTCTGACCGAGCTAACGTGGAGAAAACGTTCTCTCATACAGACGTGACCCGGATGTGACCGGCTGACACTCGGCACGCTTTCCGTTTTCCCCACTGAGAACAAAGTATTGGCACCCTCGCCATCGTTTTGGCCGCTTTCCACCGTTACTGCTACTTTTCCGTCTGGGCTAAAGTGTGTGATGATGACTTGCTCTGTTCTCTGTTCTTACATCCTGTGTTTCTCCTCATCTCCCTGCAGGAGCAGATCAACAATTTGGTGAATCTGGTGTCCTGTAAAGCCATGAAGAGTTCAGCGGAAAGCTGTAACGGCTCCAGTCCTAACAAAACCCCGACCAAGCGCCGCCCGAGGAAGAGCGCCTCCTTAGAGCTGACTCTCACCCGCTTGGGCAAAAACGCCACCGTGGTCGTCTCATGAGAGAGAAAGAGAGAGAGAGAGACGTCCTGCTCTGAGCTCCTGAGATCTTTTAACTAATCACCTCTCTCTCACCCTGTCTCCGTCACGCTGTCTCTCTCAGACACGGATCTTCTGCCTCCTACAGTACAGCGAAACTTGCTGCGTGCGAGCGAGCTGCCTTTTTTGCACTAGAGCGAAAGAAGGTTTTCTTTGGATTTGTTTTTTTTTTATATATATTTTTTTATTTTAGTTAGCATTAAGCTCCATACTCCCCGGTCTGATTACTGGAGCTAGACAGATGTCGTCCTCTCGCACGAACCCTTTTCTTTTTTTTTTTTTTGTTCTTTTTTCCTCCTCATCCTCGGCCCTGTCGACTGCATACACACTCAGCCTGAACTGTGAATTGAGACACGTTGGTGCTCCTCTTTTTGTTATTTTTTTATTTCTGTGTCAAGATTCCAGAGACGCAAATGCCGTTCGCTCGGCCTGGACTGCTTAGTTCTGTTTTTGTTTGTTTGTTTTTCTCTTTTTTTTAAAAAAAAAAAAAACAAAAACTGTTTTTAAACGACTGAGTTTGACCTCTTTGAGTTGGATGCAAAGGCGAGGTAACACTTGAAAGCGAGACTTGTTTTCATTTCGTTTTTTAAACATGGGATGGTTTTAATGCGACGGGTGGGGACGTGACGAGCTCCTGCGCTGACACTAGCTTACCCGTGCCTGATCTTCAGCCGAGGAGCCTCCCGTCTGATTCTTTGGTGCTGTTTTATTTTTATTCGTTTTTTTTTTTTTTTTAAACATCATACACAAAGCAAAGGTAAATGAAAACGCTGCCTTCGGTGGCTTTCCACTTCGACATGTGCAATCGTGTTAACATTCCACACTTCCTGACTTATCATTTCATCTGCACCAGTTAACATTAATTATTATTATTATTATTATTACTGTAATTATTATTATTTGTGTTTTTTGACCATTATTTCTTCCACATTTTGGATGATCTCAAGTAGAGCCACTAGGCAAAGAGTGTATAATGTGAAATTGATTTTTTCTTCTTCTTCTTCTTCTTATTTTTGTCTTATGAGCGATTTCTCAAAGGATCCCATAGACTTTTTTTTTTTTTTTTTTTTGTACATAATCCTGTAAATGTCTTTAAATACTTGAGCCGCTGCGTCGAGGTGCCAGAAAGAGGAAACGAAACGAAAAACACGTGATGAAGAAACAGCCTTACCTTTCCGTTTCTTCATCCGACCGGTGTGTGAGAGTGTGTGAGAGTGTGTGAGAGTGTGTGAGAGTGTGTGAGAGTGTGTGAGAGTGTGTGAGAGTGTGTGAGAGTGTGTGAGAGTGTGTGAGAGTGTGTGAGAGTGTGTGAGAGTGTGTGAGGGAGAGAGAGAGAGACGCGTACAGGGTTCCTCTGGCATTGTGGAGAAAATCTGAAGTGCTGCTTATATCGCTGATAAATAAGATATGGAGTAGCGATGCCCCCCCCTCCCCCCTCACCTTCATCCCAGGTTACTTGGTTTTGTTTTTTAGCTTTACTTTTTTAAAGAAAAGGGAGGAAAAAAAAAAAAACCTAAACAAAAAAAAAAAAAAAAGGTTTTTACATTTTCATTACTGAAAATTCAATGATGATGTAGCTACTCATGTTGCACTGAGCTTGCCAGTGGTGACTGTCAAGGAAAAAAAACAAAAACCCTATAATCCAGTTTGATGGTTGTCGTCCTTTCCAGAAGACTGAACTGTTTTAGGACTATTTAATGAAAACAAAGTCAGGTTTGTTTGTTTTTTCAACAGGAATAAAAACGCGGTTGTTGAGTTTTTATGGCCTTACGATGTATTTTATTCACTTTTTTGCTGTCTGTTTTGGGTTTTTTTTTTTTTTTTTTTTTTTCCCTGAAAGGTTGTATGAAAGATTTGCTAAGCGTCTGGCAAAGTTAATTTATTCTCACAGCGTCTCAGCCTTTCCTCACACGGGAAGATTTCATGTTTGTTATATTGTTTTTTTTTTTGTTTTTTTTTGTTTTGTTTTTTTTTACTTTTCAAGTTTGTACTCAAGGTTTAATAAAAACGTATGGAAAATCTGCAGGCTTTTCGATTCGTCTGTGGAATATTTCGACGGGATCTTTTTCGTCTAGACTAAGACTCTCTCCTCCTCGGGTCATGGCTGTTTACGTTAAATGTTTATCTGTAAGAATTTTTATTATTATTATTATTATTATTTAAACATCCATGAGTTAACTCCTATTTGCCAGGAGGTCAGGGCTCTGTGCAGGACACGTGAGTTCTTCCAGTGGAATCTTAACACGCCGCGTCTTCGTGGAGCTCGCTTTGTGCATCGTCGTGCTGGAGCAGCTTTCAGACCTTCAGTTCCCGTGAAGGGAAACTGTCACGCTACAGACGTTCTAGACGACCGTGTGCTTCCGACTTTCGAGAAAAACCCACACGCGGCTGTGATACACAGGCGTCCACAAACTTTTGGCCGTGTCGCGTATAAACGTCATAAAACAGTACAGGATTTCAGACTGGTTTTTTTTTTTGTGTGTGTTCTGTGCGTGATTGTTTTGAAAATGCTTGATTTATGAAAAAAAAAAAAATGGGGGAAAGTACTCGACGCGGCGAAATCACGGGCTTTCGCCGCGATGTTTGTCGGTAAACGAGCCCTTTCAGCTGTACTCGTGTTCGCACGTGCATCGAAGTCTGAACGCACGTCGTGATGACGTCACGCGACACGATCTGCGTTGAGTCTGAAAAACTGCTCGAACCTCAGAATATTCCGGATGGTGAAATCCTGAATGGACTGATAAAATCCCCCCAAAAATGGCAACCGTTACTAGCTACAACTCGAGCTGTTTGCCTTAAAGTCTCAACACCTAAACGACTGGAAAAGCTCTAGATGCGTCCCAACACTCTTCCTAGCGTACCTCCCAACGCTTACGGGTTAGACCGATGAGTACAGTTCTGCCATGCCCTTCATTGTCCTGCTCCGGATGCTGATTGGCCACCGCGAACCAATCCCAGTCAGTTATTTAAACGACTCTTCAATGTTATACAAACGAAGCTCTTTCTGTTCCGTAGAGCAAACGTGGGTTTTTTTCTTTTCTTTTCTTTTCTTTTCTTTTCTTTTCTTTTTTTTTTGCGGCCATCGAATTGTAAAATAAATTCCATCGCCGTCCTTCAGCACGGATTTTAATCCGACTATTCAAATGCGAGGCTTGTTAATTACACATGTACAACGGTATCCTATATTTCATTCCTCTGACACAGCGGGTCACGTCCACGTTGACCGTACTAGTTTTTGAGTTTAGGATTTAACCCCGTGCAATTTAAAAGAACGATCGAACGGAGTAATGACTCTCTAATAGGAGCTCCGTAATAAATATATTAATGAATTTTTAAATCATAGACCCCTTGGAGAAGCATCGATTTTTTACAGCGTGTTTAAAAAGTAAATAAATAATAATAATAATAATAAAAACAACCCTGTTTTTTTTTATTTCTAGCACATTCCGTACAGATTCCACACAGATTTAAGTCTGTATAATTCTTAAAAACCACCACCAAATGGGAGAAAATTTTCACAATAGGATCTTTAAAGGTGCACTTCAGTGCTTCTGGTAAGTCCTGGGACTTCATGACACGAGGTCACACAAGCTGCAGTTTACCTTTACTTTTCTTTTTCTTTAAGATCACGAACGATGATGGAAATCAGACTGGCACAGCGCAGGTGATGGTTGCTTTATATAAACCGAACAGGTGGAGATATTATTATAATAGGAGGACCGGGTTGATGCTGCATGGCACGTAGCAGGGGATTTCTGTACAAAACCATCATGAGATCATAAATTACCGGTTACGCACAACACTTGACACGGTCACACACACCGAGGGCGGGGCGCACGGTTTTAAAAACCGTATACTCGTGCATCTATGTGGACGAGTCACGAGTTACACAGTTCTTGGACGACTGATCTTGTCCTGCTTGTACGTCAGCACGGTGCTTCTCCTTCTCGGCCCTGACTCCGCCCCTCTCGTCTTCATCCTCGCCCTCTTCTTCCTGGGTGTCCTGGCTGGCCGAGTCGGTGCAGGTGGAAGAAAGCGAGGCGAGTTTGTGCCTCAGCTCGGCCTGTGTCGGGACCTGCAGTGTGATCTCGGCTCCGAATGACTCCGTGTCCGCTTCTAGCAAGATAAATAAAAATAAAACACAGAGAAAGAGAGAGAGAGAAAACTCGATTAAAAGAACGTCTAGCAGGAAGGACAGGAGTGCTTTTCTGTCGCGTGAGGCCATGTGTTCTTCTGTTAATCCCTTTATGTAATTAGTACTAATTGAAAAGCCTGTTTGTGCCTCCTCTCCCATCGTCCCATCCTCCCTCCCTGGAGCCGGATCTTCTCGGAGCATTGTAAATGTCAGCTCTGATTTAGAGGCTGGGGATGACGAACGTCAGCGCCGGTGCGCCTTCAAGGATGTGAGGCATCAATAGAGAATGTCTGAACTCGGCGCAAACGTGTGTTGTGCAGGTAGAGAATGCAGCCGGGTTTCATCGAGAAACCTAGGAGCTGCGTGTAACCTGCGAGAAGAAACACAAATAAATCAAGCGTAATGTGTGTGTGTGTGTGTGTGTGTTCTAGCCCAAAGAGGTTGTAGAGGTAATATGTACAGCATGATGTGTGTGATCAAAAATCAGGTAGCTGACTGCAAGATATTTTCCTACAAATTCATTTTTAAATGAATTTTAGAAGTAGTAGATACGTTCGCACGGTGGCTCAGTGATTAGCACGTTTGCCTCGCACCTCCAGGACTGGGAGTTCGAATCCTGCCTCCGCTCTACGTGTGCGGAGTTTGTGTGTGCGGAGTTTGCGTGTGCGGAGTTTGCGTGTGCGGAGTTTGCATGTTCTCCCCATGCTTCAGGGGTTTCCTCCGGGTTCTCCGGTTTCCTCCTCCAGTCCAAAGACATGAGTTGTAGGCCGATTGACATCTCTAAATTGTCCGTAATGTGTGAATGGGTGTGTGATCGGCCCCCGTCCAGGGTGTCCCCCGCCTTAGTGCCGGGAGTTTCTCGGGATAGTCTCGTGGCTGCCCCCCGTGACCCCGTGTAGGATAAGTGGTACAGAAAATGAACAGATGGATGGATGGATGGATGGATACATTTCACTTCAAAGTTGCAAACCACAACTAAAACACCTGGCAAAAAAACCCATTAATTTTAAGATTAATTCCATGAGATTTCATTTCAGTGTTAAAGGAGCGGTTTGTAACTCTTTGGAGCCCTCTGCTGTCCGTAAGACAAACCGCAATCACGTTGAATGAATGAATAATCCTTTCGTTTCTCCAGCTGAAAACAGCTGTCTCACAGCTCTTAACACTACATGCTTTTAACTAAAGAGGTAATACTAAGCAACTCTTTTTGAGATGAGGGTGGAGCTTATTTCAGGGTAAACTTAAAGTTCCATTTGAAAGAAAATCGCAAGATGTTGCTAATGAACCCCATTAGGAACAGGCATCATGTTAAAATAAATAAATAAATAAATAAATAAAAATTTGTTTTAGAATAAATATTTCCATGGTACATCTGCATTATGACGTGTAGGTTTGCTAACAAAACAAGACACAAAAATATCTATTTTTTGGGGAAAAAATCCCAGAGATTCTTGTTTTATATTAGCTTACTAAACCGAAGCTTATGAACTGATATATATATATATATATATATATATATATATATATATATATATATATATATATATATATATACCATATATTTTGCACAATCACGAATGTACACTGACAGTCACATGTTTGTGAACACCCTATTTTTATAAAATTAAATGACCTAATTTACTCTCTAAATAATTATTCTGATATTAAAAAATCTAATCAAGGAATATTCATTGTTAATTAAGTGTGTGCTGAGCTGAATAGCATTCAGGAGTTGGTTTGGTGTCAGTAAACAGTCGTTCAGGAGTCAGTAAGGAGTCATTTGGGAGTCAGTCAGGAGTTATTCCAGAGTCGGTCAGGAGTCATTCAGGAGTCAGACCAGAGTCGTTGAGGAGTCAGTCTGGAGTCTTTCCCTTGTCAAGAGTCATTAGATAGTGAGATACTGTGATAGTGTGTGTGTGTGTGTGTGTGTGTATATATATATATATATATATATATATATATATATATGTGTGTGTATATATATATATATATATATAATCAGTTCAAAAGCTTCGGTTTAGTAACCACAACCAGAAGACAATGCGTATTTCACGTTTCCCCTTCTGTGAATCAGCTTTTCTGCACAGAGATTTTTGTTTACATTCTTAAGCTGAAAAGAATAAAAGCATCATTTAAAGATGTTTAAATCACCTGCCAAACGCCATAAAATGTACATGTAAATGTAAATTCACTATAGCAAGGGGTCGAACAATGTAACTGCGACGGCTAAACTGTACACGCTGGCACTTCTTTCACACGTGTATTACTTTGTGAAACCGTACGCTCTGACAACAACAAGGAGTAACATAATAACACAAAACCTAGACCACAGATGTGTAAAGGAGGTCAAATGTATGTTTTATTACTTAGAAATATCTGATATGACAAATTAGTGTGTGTGCGTGTGTACGTGTGTGCGTGTGTGCGTGTACCCAGTAAAGGGGAAGCCACACTATTGTCCTCTGCTCCCGAGTTGAGGAAGACGTCCAGGGCCTCGTGGTCAGACATGTCCATCAGGTCCATCTGCTCGAGCATGTCCACATTCACCTCCATGGAAGACATGCTTCCTATTGGCTCTGCGAACCACAGGAAGGGTAAACATGATCATTTCCTCTTCTCTTTATTTTCAACTATCCCACCATTACACTTCCGCAAGAACAGTACGGGAGTCCAGTTATCATTTTGTTTAAAGTTATTTTTGTTGTTGTTATTTTTTTTGTATTTTATTTAGTACTACCCTTCCCAGAAGAAAAAATACTAACAATTTACACTGATCATCCTGCTCAAAAAGTTTACACCCCCCTGGATCTTAATGTATCGTGTTGCCTTCTTGAGCATCAGGGAATGTTTGCACCGTATGTAATAGTCGTGTACGAGTCCCTCGGTCGTCCTCAGTGTGAAAAGATGGGTCTCATCATCATACAGTTACTGCTGGAAAGCAGTTAAATATACAGAATATGCTGGAAAAGTAAAGAATGTGCAGGACCTGGAGGATTTTTCTGAAGAACAGTGGGCAGTTTAACTGCTCAGGATACACAAGGGACTCATGAAGACCTCTCTCAAAACATAAACACAGTCGCTGATCATCCAGGTAACGACACACGGGATTAATAATCAAGGGTGTGTAAACTTTTGAACTGGTTCATTTGTGTACATTCAGTTATTATTGTATCTTGTGGAGGATGTGTAAACATCGGTTACGTGAAATATCTTATACAGGAGTAAATAAAAAAAACTCGTACAGACAAGACATTTTACTTTCTTTCTTTCTTTAGTTAAATCATTGGTCTAGATGCCTTCGAACACACAACAGCATGGAGTCCTCTTGAGTGGACACATGAAGAACTTTTACAAACATTCATGTAAAACAACAAACAAAAAAACAAGCAAAAACCTTTTACAATAGTTTTACCATTGTTAAAGAAGAATTAAAAAATATCTCGAGTCAGGCTGACAGAATTCATGCATGAAGAGTAACATCCATTAGATGGCACATCACAGACGAATCATCTCAGTCCGTCAGGTTTAAATTCAGTTAAATGAGTACCAGGTGTATTTTCAGTGCTATTGAATTAGCTGACATTTCATAATCCGTATCAGATCATTTTTGTTAAATATATATATATCTAAATATATTTTTTTAGTAAACAGTTCATAACCAGGAGTCAAGGGAGCAAAATGGACAATGTTGCCTGGGTGGGAGGGACGACATACGGTCTCTCTGGAGCCTATCCCAGGGAACTCGGGGTACAAGGCAGGGGACACACTGGACAGGATGCCGGCCCATCACAGGTCACGATCACACACACATTCATGCACACACAACGTGGACAATTTCGACACGCCAATCAGCCTACAACTCATGTCTTTGGACAGGGGGAGGAAACCGGAGTACCCGGAGGAAACCCCTGAAGCACAGAGAGAACATGCAAACTTCGTGCACACAGGGTGGAGGTGTGAATTAAAACCCCAACACCGGAGGTGCGAGGCAAACGTGCTAAACATTAAGCCAGCGTGCTCCCCTAGTATCTGTATCTAGTATCAAAGCAACATAATGTAGGCTCAAGGATTAACTGTGTGGTCCTTAAGGTCAGAAGAAAATAAGTTTTAACGGTTTCTTACATTCGTTTGTTCCCAAAAGACATGTTTGTACCTCGAAAGGTGCACGTTAGCACGTGGTAAATTGGGCCCAGAAGAAAAAAAAACCTAGCTATGTTTTTAGTTTGCATTTGAGCACCGTCTGATATGTGTGTTAACGGTTCCACACTGTCGGTATGACTACTGTTACAGTTATATAGCGCTTTTCTAGACACTCAAAGCACTTTACATTGATTGGGGGGGGGATGGGTCTCCTGAACCAGCACTAGTGTGTAGCATCAACCTGGATGATGTGAGAGCAGCCATAGGGCATCAGAACGCCCACCACACACCAGCTATTAGTGGAGAGAAGAGAGTGATGTAGCCAATTCAGAGATGGAGATTATTATAGATGGGGCCATGATAGAGAAGGGCCAATGGGGGAATTTCGCCAGGACACCGGGGTTACACCCTTACTCTTTACGAGAAGTGTCCTGGGATTTTTAATGAGCACGGAGAGTCAGGACCTCGGTTTAACGTCTCATCGCATTAGGACCCACACAGACCACAGGGTGAGCGCCCCCTGCTGGCCTCACTAATACCACGTCCAGCAGCAAAGTTTTCCCTAGGAGGTCTCCCATCCAGGTACCGGTTAGCATCTTAGCTGCTTAGCTTCAGTGGGAAACCAGGCGAGAACTGCAGGGAGATATGGCTCTGGTATACGACTACCAGTATTGCTGTTAGTTAAGTTATGCTGTTAATGCAGACATCACATGCATGAAGAGGGATGACCATCGTGTGTATGTATGTGTGTGAGTGTGTGAGGGACGGAGACGGCGGCGGGGACAGCGCAGAGCTGCATACCTCAGGGATGAGTTAGATCAGGGCAGCAGGAGGAAGGCGGGGAAGGACAGCAGAGAGAAAGAGAGAAGGGAAATGTTAGCTAGGTTTACACACACGTGTGTTCCTCCACAGTGTGAGGTGTACGGATTTAAAGAGCAGCTGCAGGTGCTTGACGTCAAGGCACGGCGATCTACAGGCTTCCAGAAGCTTCTCAGCATGACATGACATGGCTGAGAGAAGCTTTCCACCGAGCTTTCCACTGACTCACATTATTTAAGATTGGAAAATAAAGATATGGCAGTTCATAGCTACAAAATAAGATTTCATTTTGGAAAGACATCATAAACATGTGGCTCAAGAGGACTGTTTGGAAAAGGAGCTCAATTATTATATTGTATGTTTAGCATTTTTTTTGTTTTGTTTTCCTGTTATTGAATATTTTAGTTTGATTTGTTGAATTCTCCATTCTGATTGGTCAGAAGGTGTTGATTCATTTTCTGTAACAGCAGCTCTGACAATAATTTGGACTTTCAAGACAAAATCACAGGTTTCTAGTACTGTATATTAATGCGCTCGTTCTTATATGTTATTCTACGTGTAATTGGTGGTATAGTTTTCTGTAAGCATGCATTTATTTGCGATGATTGGAAGGAGTCTCTAGTGTCAGAGCTTCGTAACAGTCTATACAGTAAGTGATAACAGGAATTAATTTGTTTCATGGACATTACATAAATACAAGCGTAAACAGATACATTATGGCATGTTCTTTAATTATTGAAAAATTGGGACACTATTTGGGCTTTATCTCTTATAATATATTACATTTCCAGAATGATGTATTGCTGCATGCCAGGTCCACCAGGAAGTGAAATCTTTTCAGCTATGGCCGAGTGAAATTTCAGTATCACCTGCTCCAGTTATTTCCTCTGAATGGTTTATATTGATTTTTGAAATACATTTTCTTGAGTGACCCTAGAACCTACAGTGCTGTGAAAAAGTATTTGACCCCGTCCTGATTTCTTCTGTTTTTGTGTATATCTCATACTAAATTGTTTCAGAAATTAAAATAAAATCTAAGATAAAACAAAGGCAGCCTGAGTAAACACAAAATAGAGTTTGTAAATGATCATGTTATTTATTGAAGCAAAAAAGTTCTCCAATACTAACTGGGCCTGTGTGAAAATGTATTTGACCCTGTAATTACTAATTCCTCAAATCTATGAACCTGCATTGATGATGGGGTTCAGCTGGACTAGACGCAACCAGGCCTGATTACTGCAAACCCTGTTCAATCACATCGACACTTACATAGAACTTTTTAAACAGCATGAAGTTGGTTAAAAGGAAAAACGGAAAAATGGAAAAACTCGGCACAGTAGTGAACCTTCCCAGAAGTGGCCGACCTTCCAAAATTCCTCCAAGAGCACAGCAACGACTCATCCAGGAAGTCACCAAAGAGCCAAGGACAACATCAAAAAACCTACAGGCCTCTCTCGCGTCAATAAAGGTCACTGTTCATGACTCCGCTATCAGAAAGACTCTGGGGGAAAATGGCATCCATGGAAGAGTGGTGAGGAGAAAACCACTGCTAACCCAGAAGAACATTAAGACTCGTCTGAATTTTACCAAAACACACCTTGATGATCCTCAAACCTTTTGGGAGAATGTTCTGTGGACTGATGAGTCGAAAGTGGAACTGTTTAGAAGACAGGAGTCCTGTTACATCTGGCGTAAACCAAACACAGAATTCCACAAAAAAATCATCATTCCTATGGTCAAGCATGGTGGTGGTAATGTGATGGTGTGGGGATGCTTTGCTGCTTCAGGGCCTGGACAACTTGCAATAATTGAGGGAAACATGAATTCTGCTCTCTACCAGAAAATCCTAAAGGAGAATGTCCGGTCTTCAGTCCGTAAGTTGAAATTTAAGTGCAAATGGATTATGCAGCAGGACAATGATCCAAAGCATAGGAGTAAATTCTAGTCCAAGAAGTCACATGGGTGAAAGGTGTTGGATATATATATATATATATATATATATATATATATATATATATATATATATATATATATATTTGCTTAAATAAAAAAAAAAATGTGTATTGTGTGTTTATTCAGATTGCCTTTGTTTTATGTCGTATTTCATTTGAGGATCTAAAACTATTTAGTATGAGATATACACAAAACCAGAAGAAATCAGGAAATACTTTTTCACAGCACTGTGCTTTTCCCTCAAAAAACAAGCAGACAGGTTGCCTCGAACTGCAAGGTATGGAAGGTTTATTGAGCTGCTATGTTGTCATTTTCTCATTATATCATCTTGTTATTTTAATTGTGTAACTCATTAATTCTTAGTAACTCATTATTATTCTGACTTAGGAACTTGTTATTTCGATATTATTCCGAGATAGTATCTCATTATTTTGAATTAGAAACTTTTTTTTCAAGGTATTATCTCATTGTTTTGACTTAGTAGCACATTAGTATGACTTACTAACTCATTTTTCTGACAATAATAAAAAAAATTGGTTTACTAACTCAATATTTTGGCTTAGTAATTTATAATTATTCTCTCACTGTACACCATGCCTTGTTTTCCAGCACTGACCTGTTCAGCTGCTTTCTTACACACAAGTGACAAGGGGAAAAGTGCACAAGTGACAAGGCAATGACACTCAAGACAGGGCCAGGATAAAGGGTTGTGCATCTTATTGACTTGCGTGCTGAGCTCCAGGCAAAACTCATTCTCAGTACTGGCAGCTAAGAGCTTTAGAGAGCAGTCTCTGAAGAGCAATCTTCCTGAAATATAACGAGTTCTTCTCATCCAAACATCTGGGTACACTACTGAGAAGTGTAATTTCATCAGTTATGAATACATTGTGAAATGCATTACTAATGCATTACTTAAGTCCCTTAATGACTGAAAGCACCGAGGACAATAACAAATAAGTCATAGAGATAAACAGTGAATAATAGTCATTTTTAAGCAATGACATTGCTGTGTTCGAATTGTGTACACTGCCAGTCAAAAGATTTTTGCACCCCTGGAGTTTTATTACAGTTTAATCACTATTATTGCTATAGAACAACAACCAAACAATGAAAAAAAAAATTCAGAATAGCAAATAACATTAAGCAATGAAGAAAGCTAAACATTTGTGGAACTTATTAACTGGTCGCTCTCAAATCCCGATGTGACTCTACATGAGTGATTTATTAAAGGCATGGACGCTCGGTGAATATACCTGTTAAACCTATAGGTAATAGACAGTGCTAATGTTAACGGTAAAACATTACTTGTGGTGTGTCTAATGCGCCCATGAAGAGTGATCAATATTTGGGCCTTTCTAACATTTCTCAATTTCTTCTCCACACAGAAACTCTACACAGACAGTAACCCAAGCTCAGGATCAGACTGGGGGCTGATCCTGTGAGGAGCTGTGAATCTCTGAGTCATTGTAAGTATGACATTAAAATATTTGATTATGGATTGAGGGTTCGACTGAAAAATATAGATCATTCCATGCACAACTCCAACCTTAGTAAAAATAACATCATACTAATAAGTGCACATCAAACATTGAGTCGCTAAATGATTCCTGACCAACTCCTTACTTAATCCCTTACTTAATCCAGACTGCTGACCAACTCCTCACTTACACCAGAATGAATGCTGACCAACTTCTGAATGACTTTGTGCTGACTCCCGAATGACTCTTGACCGACTCCTGAATAACTCTAAACTGACTCCTGAATGACTCTTGACAAGGGAAAGACTCCTGACTGACTCTTGCTTGACCTCTGAACAACTCTTGCTTGACCTCTGAACAACTCTGGACTGACTTCAGAGCGACTCCTGACTGACTCCTGAACAACTCAGGACTGACTCCTCAACAACTCTGGTCTGACTCCTGAATGACTCCTGACCGACTCTGGAACAACTCTTGACTGACTCCCAAACGACTCCTTACTGACTCCTGAACGACTCTGGACTGACTCCTGAAAGACTCTTTACTGACGCCAAACCAACTCCTGAATGCTATTCAGTTCAGCACACACTTAATTAACAATAAATATTTCTTGATTCAGTTATACCTATTCCTTGATTAGATTTTTAAATATCAGAATATTTATTTGGAGAATAAATTAAGTCATTGAAATTTTGAAAAATAGGGTGCTCACATGACTGTTAGTGTACATTAGTGTTTGAGCAATATATATATATATATATATATATATATATATATATATATATATATATATATATATATATATATATATATATATATATATAAGGGTTTATTTCACTTTTGAGTTGAAAACAATGCGTCCATGAGTGATAAACTATTACCTGAGTAGAATTTTGCATTCATTTATCATTAAGTGGTGAAATAAACACAGTTTGTGGTAGTGGACTCTAACGTTTGGACCCTGTACAGCACATCTACAGTATAATATAATTAATATTTGTGTGTGGATTTTTTTCTCTCTCTCACTGCATTCCCTCTATATGTTTTGTTCACCTCTCCTCTCGGCAATCTGCAGGTAGCTGGTGGACAGGTAATGCTCCATGTCCTGCTGAAATGCCTCCTCGAAAAACTTCTGCCTATCTTTCAACTTCACCTGCTGCTGTCCTGACTCCGCCTCTGGGACCTTCTGAGCATGCTCCGAGTCAAGCTCCGCTGTGATTGGAGGAAAGATGGATAAAGTGCAGAGGTAAAATAACACTGACAACAAACAACAAACAGCACAAAAGTGAAAGTTTCTGTCCATGAATCAAATAAACAAAATTATGTAAAATAATAATCTAAATAAATAAGAAAATAACTATATATATATATATATATATATATATATATATATATATATATATATATATATATATATATATATATATATATAAAGCTATAAGTAACTGTGAATTATCTACTATAGCGGCACCATAGAGGGTACTTTCATGGGGCTTTGGCATAGCTTACCATTCAATTTTGTAACAAAAGGTTTACATTCGAAGTTGTAATTAAATGACATTTAATAGGAGAAAACATTTACATTAATTGTTAATAAAATGATAATTGCTGTGATACAAGAGAAGAAATGCACTTCAAGATGTGCTGTCATTGGGAAATAATCAACTTCATCATGTAACAGCTGGGCCACCCATGTCGTTGATTATTCCCCTAGAGCAGCGTTCCCCCCCAAATGATTTATCATTACATAGGAGTACACTGGAGGGGAAAAAAATCACTGTAATGGTATAATGTACTTCAGTAATTTGCTGTTTATATACAGTGTATGTATAATGATAATGAGTATTGGTCACAGTACAGTGAAATTCTTTTCTTTGCATATCCCAGCATGTCAGGAAGCTGGGGTCAACCATGATACAGCGCCTCCTGGAGCAGAGAGGGTTAAGGGCCTTGCTCAAGGGCCCAACAGTGGCAGCTTGGCAGTGCTGGGGCTTGAACCCCCGACCTTCCGATCAGTAACCCAGAGTCTTAACTGCCAAGCCACTACTGTGATAAACGACAATAATTTATCCCAATCTTGAGGAAATATTAAATATTATCTGATATTTGCTGGAGTAGCATGTCTCCCATAAAACACTAACATATGGGCATATTAGAATGATTCATTTATTCATTCTTCTTCATTTCATCCCGGTCATGATCATGGTGCAAGATAGGAATACACACTGGAGGGACGCTAGTGCATTACAGATACAGCATGAATGCAATAATAATGAGACGATAATGCAATTTACAATAATATTACCGTGATGAGAAGACTGTACACATCACAGCACCAGCTGGAGAGCAAGGACGCAATGATACAGTGTTAAAGGCAGTCTCTAACTACCTCTGTACCGGATACAAAGCCTTGAGGGTTCATCACACCTCCAATTATGTCTAAGGCACACAACCTCTAATTAACACATTGTGCTGTGAGAAGGTGCAGAGCCTCAAAGGCAGTTTGCTTCTTCATACCCCCTGATGGCTAAGACAGCGTAAGAGGCTGGACATGTGGTTACAGTCTGTAGACATGCCTACAGACACACATAATAAATCACACACACACACAGTCACACAATATCAAATCTCAACACCACTCTGTCACTGATTACAGTCAGAGAAGAGAGAGGACTGTGGAGGAAGATTGAATAACAGTACAGACAAGGAACAGTGAGCATCCTCATTCACAGTCTCCACACACACACACACACACACACACCCAACTCTTATTCTCTCATCCTTTGTCCTCTAATCTCACTTTCCTCTCTCCTCCTGCTCCACTCACTCCTCTCCATCTGTGTGGGCTACTGCGACTGCTCTAATACGTGACAGACTCGAGGGGCCATCCGCCAATAGCCTCTGTGTGTGTGTTTTGTGCCTTAAATAAAACATCAGCAATTGGACTCAGCTCCATGTGGGTGGAAATGTGTGTGTGTGTGTGTGTATATATGTATATATATTGTCATTTGGGCGAATGTGTATTAGATTACAGACAATCTCGCTTTTCCAATTTAGCGAGACACAGATAGAAAAAAAAAACACAAGGATTTCCATCTGCCAGCTAAAAATGAAAAGATCCATTGTAGGTGAAACTAAATAACTGTATAAATAAATGCTCTACATGCTTGTAAGTATTAGAAGTTATTGATTATCCCCTTCACGGCAATGGTATTCCCTAACGGCAGTGGCCTCTTTCAGCAGGATAATGCGCCCTGCCACACTGCAAAAAAAATCAAAATTCCGGAACGGTTTGAGGAATATGGCAAAGAGTTCAAGTGTTGACTCGGCCTCCAAATTCCCCAGATCTCAATCCGATCCAGCGTCTGTGGGATGTTCTGGACAAACGAGTCTGATCCATGGAGGCTCCACCTCGCAACTTACAGGACTTAAAGGACGTGCTGATAACATCTTGGTGCCAGATACCACAGCACACCTTCAGAGGTCTTGTGGAGTCCATGCCTCGAAGAGTCAGAACTGTTTTGGTGGCACAAGGGAGAACTAGACAATGTTAGGCAGATGATTTTAATGTTATGGTTGATCGGTGTATATGTAAGATAAAAATATGTGATTATTGATTGATGCTCTTTTTGGAAATAAAGGTAGGTCATTCCATGTACAAGGTTGAACAAGGTTATCATACTGCAAGTAATAATCATAACCTTGGTAACAGTACCATAGACTCCAGATCAAATCCTGAACAATTCCTAAATGACTCTTGAGTCCTGAGTGACCCCTGAATCTCCTAAATAACTTCTGACTGACAGGTGAATCACTCCAGAACGACTCGTGATTGATTTCAGAACGACTCCTGAATGTTTAGTGAATGTCAGTTGTTTAGCAACACCTGAACAACACTGGATCGGATCCTGAACGAGATCATTAACAACTAATGAATGACTCATGAAAGACGCCTGAATGACTCCTGAATAACTTTTGACCAGCTCCTGACCAACTCCTGACCAACTTCTGTTCAACTCCTGAATGACTCCTAAACGACTCCTGAATGTTCAGTAAAATGTCAGTTGTTTAGCAACACCTGAACAACACCGGATCAGCTCCTGAACGACTCATCAACAACTTATGAATGACTCATGAAAGACTCCTGAATGACTCCTGAATAACTTTTGACCAGCTCCTGTTCAACTCCTGTTCAACTCCTGAACGACTCCTAAATGGGACCCAGTGATTCCACTACTGCATGGTACTAAGGCCCTGTCTTAAATAATACCCTAATCCCTGTGGTCCTCATCCAAGTCCAAACTTTACTGAGGTTTCAAGGTTCAGACTTATGATGGACAAATCCCAAAGGGTGCAAGGTGGACCATGACACATCTTACAGCATGCCATGGTACAACGTGGCACTTTTTATTCATTTATAGTTCCATTTAATGTTGTGGAACTGAACAGCAAATACAGTTAGTTCCTGTTGTCCTGCAAACACATAGTAGCAGCTATAAACATGTAAACAAATCACATTGTTATTGTTATTATTATTATTATTATTATTATTATTATTATTAGTAGTAGTAGTAGTAGTAGAAGTAATAATAGTAGTAGAGAATCTAGCTTTAAGACTAGCTCTTCCTGTGTAACTGACGACTTCTCAGCCTCTCTAGATTCATGCGAGAGATGTGAAATGGCTAAAAGACAGCCTAAAACAGAAATTACCTGAATCTGTGTCTAAATGCATCCTGGTGTAGTAATGTAGAATGAATCAGCACAAAGTCTGTGGAGTGTGTTTGGGAGAATCCAGACTATCCAGTGTGTGTGTGTGTGTGTTTGACCTGTCTGTGCTGTGTGTGCAAGGTTGGGATGTGCTCTGCTGTAGTAGAACACCCCCTGTCTTTCAGAGTTTTGTGGTTTTCATCGAAACTGTGTGTGAGTGTGAGTGTGAGTGTGTGTGGGCGTGTGGGCGTGTGGGCTATAGATCTGCACTTCCTGTGCTGTACGCGGATGAGATACGTGAGCTGATGGACAAAAAAGATACTTTCATACAGAAAGAACCACCTACAGGAAAAACTATTCATAGCTCTGGAACAAAAAAATAAATAAATAAAAAAAAACAGACGGGAAAGCTTCCAGCCTGGTGCGTGGCTCAATTCAGTTGACTAAGTTTTCTGTCAAAGTTAAAGAAGGAGTCGAGACGGACACTAGGAGTGAAGATCAGCCCCTCTGACACATCAAATCGAGAGTATTAATAGTAATAACACTACACGCGTGAAGTTTTATGAAACAAGTATTCATTAAGCATTAACGGATGTTACAGAATAGAGGAATTATTAACGATGAGTCACTGAGTAGGGACGGGTGGGGGAAGAGGGCTTAGGCATATCCAGGGTTGGGGGTTTAAATCCCGCCCCCCACCCTGTGTGCAGAGCCTGCATGTTCTCTACATGCCTTAGGCGTCTCCTCCGGGAACTCTGGTTTCCTCCGGCAGTCCAAAGACATGAGTTGTAGGCTGATTTCCAAATTGTCTGTGTGTGATTGTGCTCCGTAATGGGTTGTGTCCCCCGCCTCATGCGCCGAGTCCCCTGGGATAGGCTCCGGGCTCCCCGTGACCCTGTGTAGGATAACCCTTACAGAAAATGGATATAATGGATGGCGTTAGTATGTTGCAAAGTGTTTTAGCAACGCTAATTGTTTGTATTTATTTATTTTTTTAAATGACTCATCATACTTTTTTATCCATTTATTGATGTTATAGAATGGTGCGGAACCTTCGGGGAACTATTTATCACTTGCATTTGAGCGGCTATGAACACCAGCCTCTTGTTTTTCTCTCTCTCTCTCTCTCTCTCTCTTGAAGTTAATAAAAAGAAAATAACATGCAGCTTGTCATGTTACCGAGAAAGAAAGAAAGAAAGAAAGAAAAAAACCCCAGAAAGTCCTCTGTCCTTGAAGACTCCCCTGTGTCGGGCAACGTTACAGCTTTGCCTCCGACTGACATTGGAGACTCCTTCCAAAAATACTGCCTATTAAGTATTATAGTAAATAATGAATGATAAATTCTTAATACACTGAATGCAGCAGTACAGTGCTCTGTATTTTGTCATCTATTAATTCCAGTCACGCTAGATGCCGGTGTATAATCAGTGTGTGTGTGTGTGTGTGTGTGTGTGTGTGTGTGTTTGTGTGTGTGTGTGTGTGAGCCAACAATAATCTTCTTCTGCATGTGTGCGTGTGTGCTTCTGCAAGTGAACTGATGCTGTTCCTAGAGCCAACTTGTCCAGGAGACATCTGGACTCTTTGTGCGTGTGTGTGTGTGTGTGTGTGTGTGTGTGTGTGTGAATGCTCATCTTGATTCATTCCAGCATTTCACTAAAAAGTGACCCACCCAGGTCGTGATGTTTTAAGATGATTAAAACCGATTTCCTGGATAATAAGCTAAGATTTGCGTCTCACGCCGTCGTAACTCGGCACATTAATTGGCACGATGATGTCCACTAGCAAGCTCCTGCCAATCTAGAAAGTTCTTAGCATCCGACAGTCGCTGGAATTGGCTTCGGTAGTAGGCAGTGAGGCGTTTTATTTTAACGAAAAACAACCTCGTCTGCTCCCATTCTATCGGCAGAATGTGAGAAAAGGCTTTCAGGCTTGAGACAGCAGGATGTAAATGCTTATTAGTGTGCATGTGGGGAGTACTGGGCCTGTTCATGTGTTAAAGAAGAAGTATATTTAGCTATTCAGCCAAGCCGCAAATAAACTATGGGGAAGCTGGTGTGTTATCAGTGTCAGAGTTTCCTCTCTTACCCACACCTGTGGACTTGTTGATGAAAAATCCAGATTCTCCTAGCATGCACTTGTTTTCAACAGCATGTTTTAGATATTATTCTAGGTCTAGGTTTAAAAATGTGTGTTTAAAAAAAAAAAAAAAATTAAATGACGCCACGCACTTATTATACATTTCGTTATCATGTATTGTCATCTTTCGGCTCTTTAATGCAGACTTATGCAGTCCACTACAAATCAGTGGACGGATAAAGAGATAGACCATCTCAGCTTGACGCTGCCACCACCATGCTTCACTGCACAGATGTTTATATTAGTTCTGATTTATTTGGTGCCTTTTTTCAGGATAGTTTATGTAAGTCAATGTTCCATCAGGCTCGTCAGACTAACGTCACACGCTGATTTGGCTCTTTCCCTGTTTTTATGGTTATTTTCTTCTGTGTACATGCACAACCTATTAGCATTGTACAATAAGACGCTGCTATTAGACTCTTTTTTTAATGCATTTTTTTTCATATTTTTATGACCGCACTCAGACATACCTTCCGTTATCATTTATCATCACCTTTCTGCTCTTTCATGCGGACATTGTTAGTGAAACCAAAGGTAGACGGGCGCTTTTTAAATAAATACCAAGTTTTCCAAGTGAAGCATGAGTTGCAGCTCTTGTCTCATGGCTACATAGCATGCACATTTTGGCCAGCTGTTATCTCAGACGTCTGGTGGAGATACGGCTAAATGGACTTGGGTCCATAAGTCTGCGCCATAAAAATTTTTCATAAGCATACCTCTGTACACCACCAGAGTGGATTTGAAATGAAGCAAGCAAGATGGGATCGAAGTGTAGACGTTCAGCTTTAAGGGGTTCAAGGGGTTTAACAAAAATAAAAAATTTCGCATCAACTGTTTATTAATAACAGCCATTTTCCGCTCCGTTTTTACAGGCTCAAAAGTAATCGGACAAACTAACATAATCGTGAATGTTAGGATTATCGTTAATACCTCACAGTGAACGACTGCCCGAAGTCTGGAACCCATGGACAGCATCAAATTCTGCGTTTCCGCCCTTTGAGATGCTTTACCAGGCCTTTATCGCATCTTAAGGCGACTTGTGTCACTGTCCAAATACTTATGGACCTGACTGTAGCGTATATCTGAAGCAGCTAGAAGCCTTTGGGTATGACACGCTTAAAAAAATCCAACCCGCCGTGTAAAAGTAAAACAATCTGATCTTAACAGTCATCTTAAGTAAAGACACGACAGGGAGTGCTGTTATAGGAAAATGATCAGCGATGGGATGGTGTGATGCGGATCGACTTAAAATGACGTTAGAGTTACTGCGGTCATTTTTCAATAACACCACATCCTGACATATTTTATACCACAAAGATTTGCCAATGATCACTTTGTATTTATTAAAGAATGACACATAGTTTTTTTTTTTTTTTTTTTTTTGAATTATCTGTTTATAGTTACATTTAATGATGTGGAGCAAGTTCCTGTTTCACTATAAACATTAGTTCTCACCAGTCTCTCTCTTCAAATTAATAAGCCATGAGAAACCATCAAACCCTCTATATTGTAGCAACTACAACTAGCAGCTAGTGTGTTAGCGTGTTTTCCTCCGGCTTTTAGAAAGCACTGTGACTGGACACTCGTTCCAGAAATGCTCAATAAGTTGGTAGTAAATGACTAAAAATGTTTCCATGCTTTGCCAACTGCAGCCAAAATTGCACTGGCTGGAGCGCTGGTCTGACTGATGTCTGGGGTTAAGATCCAATCACCTGGGGGAGTCCGAGTACCTGACCAAAGACCTGTTTTTACTTCATCATCTCTGAAAGATAATAACAAATTTGGTCATATTCTTTACTCAAAAATGATTCCATCCTGACTTAGGAACAATGTTTTTTTTTAAAATTCCTTGTATAATAATAATAATTCCTTAGATTTATATATCATTTTTATAGACACTCAAAGCACTTTACATTGTTTGAGGTGGTTCTTCAACCAGCACTACCACACACCAGCTATTAGTGTAGAGGAGAGAATGATGTAGTCAAATCAGAGATTGGGGACATGATAGAAAAGGGCCAATGGGGGAATTTCGCCAGGACACCGCGGTCATACCCAAGTGTCCTGGAATTTTTAATGAGCACAGAGAGTCAGGACCTCGGTTTAACGTCTCAGCTAAAAGACAGTGCTGTTTTTACAGTATAGAGTCCCCGTCACTATACTGAGGCATTAGAACCCACACAGACCACAGGGTGAGCACCCCCTGCTGGCCTCACTAATACCACTTCCAGCAGCAACATTAGTTTCCCCCAGGAGGTCTCCCATCCAGGTGCTGGCCAGGCCCAACCCTGCTTATCTTCAGTAGGAAACCAGGCGAGAACAGCTAGGAGATATGACTCTTGCCATAGCTCCATTTAATTCTGTGAAAAATCAGTTTTCTCTTCAGGTTTAAACTCGCATCCTCAAAGATAATAGTTTTAATAACTATCATTAGACATGTAACAAAAAAAAAAAAAAACCCAAACCCCTCCGTCGAGCCGTTGAGACAATACGGAACATCTGACGCTGCACCTCTGAGCAGTGCTAATGACACGTAATAAAACACAAACAGACGTTCGTTTAGCGCAGGCGTGTGTAGTGCGTGTAACTGAGTGATTGAAACACTTCTCGCGGGGACAGCCGAGCTCGTTTACCGCCTTGCTGTTCTTACTTCAGTAATCGTGACTGTCTTTCTTCCTCCACAGCTCAGCGAGCTTCTTTTTTCTTTTTCTATTTTTTTCTACCACATGTCTGCAGATGGATCTGGAAAGTGTGTGGTGTGTGAGATATACAGAGTGATGGAGAGAGAAACGTCACCGTCAATTCATTCTCCCGAAATGAAATCGACTCAACTTTATTTTATTTATTTATTTTTTTGGCGAGCCTGACAAAATACAACATTGCCAAATGCTGAGAGGTGATAGCAGAGAACTGACTGAATATCTCTCTTTATCTTTCCCTGTCTCTCTCTCTCGCTGTCATATTTCTCTCGTAATGAAATGAAAATCTTGTAAATGTCCGAATTACGCTGACAAAGCCATGTTAATTCCATTAGGAGGGAAACAGGATCGTAAGAGAGACGGGGGGGGGACGATATTAAGTCAGTTCTCCATTAAAAACAAAACTGGAGGTACAGTGCCTTGCATAAGTATTCACCCCCTTGAACTTTCCCCACATTGTGTAGTGTTGCAACCTGGAGCTGAAATGGATTTAATCGGGAGTACATGTCGTTATTCTACACACACGATACAGTTATTTACAAAATCATTTCCATACGGAGTTCACCTGTGGGTGTGTGCAATTAGAGCGTTACACGATCTCAATATAAATGCACCTCGTTAGAGAACATGAACATGCATCATGAAGACCGAGGAGCTATCCATCACGGTGTGATTATAAAAATATCCCAAACGTACAACTATTCAATCTGTTATTAAAAAACTGTAAGAATACGGCCACGAGCACATCTCTGCTTAGAGGAGGCCGTCAGCTAAAATCGGTGGATGGATAAAGAGGGGATTAGTCAGAAAAGCAACCGAGACAGCGTCTCAACATGATGCTACCACCACTATGCTTCACGTCGCTGATGTATTTATTGATTTGATTTCATCCCTGATACTCGGTGACGCCTCCCTTTATGGTCTGCACTTATTAGCGCTTTTTAACCTTAGCGGTTCTACAAAGTGCTTTACACTGGTTCTCGTTCACACACACACACCAATGGGAACAGAGCTGCCATGAAAGGCATTAACTTGCCATCGGGAACAACTTGGGGTCTTGCCCAAGGGCACTTCGGCATGTGGAGTCATGTGGGCCGGAAATCGAACCGCCAACCCTTACGATTAGTGGACAACCCACTCTACCACCTGATCCACAGCCTCCCCAGCTTTACCTTAATAACAGTTTCAATCCAGCCACACGAAGATGTCACCAGTGTCTTGACATACTTCCTGCCGCTCTTTTACTGACTGGGTGTAATTCATCTGGAGTTGAGTTTGATATTCCACACGCAGTTCCAAATAATCCAACAAATCTTCTATGATATCCGAGTCATTTTTTTTCAGGACAGTTAATCCATCAGGCTCGTCAGACAATAGTCACACGCAGATTTGGCTCTGTCCATGAACACTGGCGTGTCGTTGTTGTGTTCTGCTTCCACCACGTGCCTTTACGGTCATTTACTTTCGTACACATGCACAACGCATTAGCATTGTACAATAAGGAGCTGCTATTAGTAGATGTCACTCCAGGGTTTTTTTCATCCAGGGTGCTTATATCATAGCAATATAAAGAGATTGAAGCGGTTTCTTATTTACTGTTTACTATTCTAGAAATTTCTCAGCATTTCAGTATTAAGGTTACAGCTTCCTCCCAGAGTGCAGTGTGTACTTTATGAGTCGCAACCAAGGAAATGCATTATTCATTTATTCGGAGAATCTCTTTATCATATCTCTTTTTCGATTTACATTTTGGTAAAGAAGACGAGAAAATCTGCTTTATCTTGTACACTCTTAGGAGAAAAATTGCCATCTAGCACTCTTAAAGGTTCCTCTGGGGTTTTTTTCCCCCATTAAAATAAAGCCTAATTTCCTTTCAAGAAATGAAAATGATATTCAGCTATGATTTGAATGCCCCCCCCATAGCATATGGTATGAAGCCGTTAAACATTACAGGGGCTAGCACTTTTAGGATTTCATGGCAGTTCATATTGAATTGAAATCATTGTTTGGATTTTATTACTGATTTTGGATTAAAGTACAGTATGTAAAGGCCCAAATATGTAAGACTGCTTATATCTGTTTGTTAACAACTCTTGGAAATGTTTAAAGGAGCAGTGTGAAATTCTCAGCGCCCTCTGCTGCCCGTGCGGCAAATTGCAATTGAAATCAAACCACTGATAAGCCTTCACCTTTTTATACTTTCTACATTTTATACTTTATACCAGATCATAATTTCTATCAGATTCATGGCCAGATTTTGTTTATTAATTTATATATTTATTAACTTTCTCTCTCTTTAATTGTCACCTCCTTCTCACTCTCAGAATGAAATTAGCATAACTGTAATGGCACGACTGTAATAAAATGCAGCAGAAAAACAATCGCGTTAATTGATGGGATAATGGTAATAATCTCATACGAACTGAATAATCTCTCACTCACAAACACCCACACACACACACACACACACACACACACCGCCCCCTTGTGCACCTTGTTTAATGTGATGAGTGTGTGTTGTCATGCGTTACACACTGTGATGAGCAGCGTAGGAGTGTGTATCTGTGGGTGGACTGAGTCACGCCGCCCCTGTCACTGCCATTCAGCATCCTGCGCTCACAAAATGGGTCATATTTACACACCACAACTCTCTCCGACCTCAAAACACACAAACACACACACACACACACACACACACACACACACACACACACACACACACACACACACACAGATGACTGACTCGGAAGACAACGCCTACAGTAAAGAATCCACTATCACCATCTATGTTCATTGTATCAGTTATTAGAAATCATTCTTACTTGGATGGTCGTTATTGGTCAAGAACATGAGATAAATATTTTAGCTGTTCATGAAAAAAAAAAAAAAAATTTATGAAATTAAAATATGGCTGAATATCCAGATCACCATTTTCTTGGATTGTAGTGTGCCAGATATGTGTGGCGAAAAAACCCATCAGAGGTCGCTAAGGGTAAATTCTGGAAAATGACCAAACCCAAAATTGGCTTACTATCCATCCATCCATCTTCTACACCGCTTATCCTTTTCAGGGTCACGGGGAACCTGGAGCCTATCCCAGGGAGCAGCAGGCACAAGGCGGGGTACACCCTGGACAGGGTGCCAATTGGCTTACTATACTTTGACAAACAAATCTATTTTACCAAAATTATGTGGAAATATATATATATATATAAGCTACTTTCTAGTCTTGTTTGTCATTTATAGCATGCATACAAAATATCATTTATTGCATGAATACTTTCTATATACAGTGTCCTTCATTTGTTTTTCCTGTAGACTGAAGACATTTGGGTTTGAGATCAAAAGATGAATATGAGAAGAAATAGTTTCGAATTTCAGATTTCATTTCCTGATATTTATATACAGACGACATAGAACATGGCACATTATATATCAAACTGCCCAATTTGCAGGTGACGAAAATATTTTAACATGTGACTGACAGGTGTTTCTTGGTACCCAGGTGTGTCCTGTTAGACTGACTGTTTAAACAGTAAATAGCTCTGAACATCTACTCATGGTTTTAACCTTCAGTTTCACCTGTGAAGACTTCATTTGCTGTTAAAAAAAAAAAAAAAGCTGTACTTTTGCTCGCCAAAAAATTGGGCGGTCTGTTACAAAATGTTCTATGTTGTTTAACACGTCTACACGTAAATACCTGAAATCCTAAACTCTTGTCTCATCCCTGTCTTTTGATCTCAAATCCAAATGTCTTTGGTGTATACCACAAACAAATGAACCGGCTTCGCCGTTCCAATACTTCTGAAAGGGACTGTATTTATTTTTGCTCATTCTCATGAAGAGTGCCGATAATTCTGGAGCACCCTGAAAATATTATTAGACGTAACTGTCAAAAAGGCGTCGAGTTTTTGAGTGGATCCTTGTTCGATACTGACAACACTGAATATAGAAGTTCATTTGAGTTCAGATTGCAGTAGACGGAAATTAAAAGAAGCGAAAGAATCTCCACACAGGCGTTGTTGCCATGGTTTCCACCTCTTAACGCTGTTGGATGGTGGTTTGAAGGTACGAGTGGTACACAAACGCGTAGGGGAAGATGCATATACACCAAGCCAAACAAGCAAAGAACAGCGCACGAAGAGAGACGTGTGTGTGTGTGTGTGTGTGTTCCATGGCCTTCTCCACAACACTCTATCTCGTCATCCACCGTGCTCGCCTCCACCTCTCTCACACAGGAACCAGACAGCTCTCAGACAGAACACACACACACACATACAAAAAAACATTTCAATTAGCTGCAGTTACTGATATTGTGGATGATTGATCCATTTCATTTTCCAACAATATAAGGACATAAAAGCCTGAAGGGGTTACAGAACGAACCTCACTGAAATCATGTCATGACATCATCAGTAAGTTCAAGACTTAAAACAAAAAACACATACAAAACTTTCATACTTGTTGTCTTGTAGCATGCTAGCCTATCAGTTAGCAACTACAGTAGATAGCATTCTCAGCTACTGCAGAATCTTAAGCTAGTTATAGCTAATGCATGCAGGCAGGATGTGCTACATAAGGAATACAACACCACAGGACATGCTGTTACATATGATGCGGAGGTGCGACGTGTGAGTTGATTATTTTCAGCACATCCCAAAGTGTTTTATTACAGTTTGCCAATGCTACATTTAGAATGACGTTTAATGTTGATGTCTGTGAAAAAAAGTTAGTTAGTTCCTGTTATCAGGTACATTTTCTGCCCTGGTTTTCTCCATTATTTGGTCTTGGCCAGTTCCCATCCGATTGAAGGCTAACACAGGAAGTTCCTCCACTGCATCTTCTCATCTCATGTTACATCACTGAGGAAATCGCTTTCTACCCTCTTCCACATACACGACCTCACCGACGCTCACGAATGTCTAGTATCGCTGTGATTGACAGGGGAGCGAGACAGAGAGATGCTGTGTCTCACTTCGCCTACTTATACTATGCACTAAAAGTATGTACTCTATTTGTGAAGAGCGTGTACCAAAAGAGAACGCACGTACCCGGACACACTAACACGTCACATCACGGAAGAGAACGTTGTCGCCTAGTTACGCACGCCGTAACCGTAAAGCGACTCCTCGTTGCATTTCGGCATTTCTTCATTCATCATCCCTTAAATAACGTACGCTAAATCATTTCCTTTAACGTTCCCTTGGTTTATTTTCCCACGTTTCATTTTTGGCGAATTTTTGGCGAAGCAAACCGTCACAAAGCTCCTCCTCCTTTACGCAAGGAGCTGTGGGCGATGTTAGCTGAAAAAAGTGTCCGCGCTTCCACACTGCCGGAAATAGTAAACCATCCGGTTACCTTTGGGATACTCGTTACGATAGCATGCTACGATTTGAGACGCGTTAATTCTCAATTCAATTCAGTTGAATTTTATTCATGTAGCGCTTTTAACACTGGACATTGTCTCAAAGCAGCTTTTACAGAAATATATAAATATAGGATACGGATTTTAAGCGTGTGAATTTATCCCTATTGAGCGAGCCGGTGGCGACGGTGGTGAGGAAAAACTCCCTAAGACGATATGAGGAAGAAACCTTGAGAGGAACCGGACTCAGAAGGAAAACCGTCCTCATCTGGGGAACAACGGATAGAGTGAACGTAAAAGAAAGTTCATTATGGTTTTTATATGAAGTCTGTTTATTGAACTAGTCCACTAATTCTAATCTGGGATACTATTTAGGACGGATCATAGGCGAATTAGGATGCCGTCCCTCCCACCCAGAGAGCACTTCTTCATACAGTAGCAACAAATTTCCTTTAATACCTTTTATGTGGCGTATCTGCTATAGAAGCCCCAGTATAAGTTATGACACCATGTTAGAATGAGTGTATTAATATACTGTACATAAATCTGCGAATTGAACCGCAGCCGCAACTGCTGTCAGATCTGCTGATGCAGACAATTCATCAAACAGAGAACTTTAGCAGCCCGGTGGAATAACTCGCTTTATTATAGAATATTCTTGGACTATCGAGATTTCTAGCTGAACGCATTTAACTAAAAGATTCGCAAGTGTTCCTTAAAATCGCATTAGATCCGAGGGGAAAAAAGTGTTTCCTGAGTGGTGCACTATCGTCAGGAGATTGCGAGTTCCAAAAGTATGTGCACACCTGAGGATCACACTCATATGCAGATCTTAGCCAAATTGTCACCACGATGTTAGACTCAATGTTAGACAATGTTAAAGCTCACAACTGTATAGAATAGAGTCTTTGTATGCTGTAGCGTTACAGTTTCCCTTCATCGGAGCTAAGAAGCCCAAACCTGTTCCAGCATGACAATGCACAAAGCGAGCTCTGTGAAGACACGATGTGTTAGGATTGGACTGGGAGAACTTGAGAGCCCTGACCTCAACCCCACGGAACACCTTTGGAATGAACTGGAACAGGAACCTCCACACCTAAAATCAATGTCTGACCTCACTAATGCTCTTGTACAGTAGATGAATGAACACAAAGCACAAAATCTAGTGGAGAGCCTCCCCAAAAGAATGGAGGCTATTTTAATAGCTGGAATAAATCTGGAATGCGATGTCCAACAAGTGCAGATGGTCGCACTGGTGCGCACAAACTTTTGACCATACCACGTATGTAAAAGATTAAGGTTAATTTGAACAATGTTGTAGAATTCCTTTAAACATTCACGAATTTTGTGTACGAGGTGAATTTTTTTTTTGCTTGGGAATTTTTATGACATGACACCGGGTGCATATTACTGTTGAGATCTTATCTTCGTCTATGTAATTCAACACACAAGCATGTGTATGTTTAAACCAGATATGAATACGAATGGCGCCAGGGGTGTAATTTGCTGTAAAGCATATGAGTTAGTATTAAGTCGCAGAACAAAGAGCTGGATAAGAATAGGACTAAAAAAAGAACATTGCTTGAGGGTGTATACATGAGTTTGTTTGGGGTTTTTTTTTTCTTTTCCCTCCCTTCCATGTTCAGTTTTCAGTTATGATTAGCGCAGAAGTCACAGGAGCTGATCTGGCTTTTGTGTTGAGGTAAAATGAAAGCCTGGTGAACACGTGCTGGCTTCAGGGCAGCAGTCACATTTGCGCATGTCATCTTCTGAAATGTTTTCGTGCTCAGAACAGCAGGAGGTGGCTGCCTGCAGGAGGTCAGCTATAACCGACGCTCTTACATAGCTGTTCATATGGAAATTCTGCACTGTTGGTAATAACAGCATTATCATTTCTGACAGAAAACTACTCTCTCACACACACACACACACACACACACACACACACAGACTCATCAAACACCAGTATAAATATTTGCAAATAATTTATGAGCGTTTCAATCATCAGTAGCTCAAATTCGTCTCCGAACGCCTCATCGGTGTTTCCGTAAAGCCGATACCATCCACAGGACTGGAAACTGGACACGTAGTGATGGAGGAATTTGATCGGGCTGAGTTAAAGCTCTCTATTTAGAACGTGGTTATCTAATCATAGCTTTCTTTCTCTCAGACATGACCAGAATACTATAATTGTCCTCGTATCATATTTCCCGTGGTAGGAAAAGTGCTATTTATAAATTTATCAATAGAGCTGACACTGATAAGGAAGGCAGATTTACTATAATCTGTACATTCACACACTCCTATGCGGACACTGCAGTGTGTCCATAGCTCACAGGGTTTATAGTAAAAAAAAAAAAAAAAGAAGAAGAAGAAAAGATTACATTTTACGCAAACATAGATGTTAAGCAATGTAAAAGAGGCTGTTTTCCTAGGAATCATGAAACTGATGATGTTTATGTCTGTTTATTGTTGATTGAAAAGGTCTTGCAATGGCGGTGTTGGAAGCAGAGAGCATAGGAGAAAGAACAACAGAAGTAAATACAATTACGGTAGGAACACATTAAAATATATTCTATGTGACCTACATAGAAAATGGAACGGTATTTAAAAAGTTGCACTTTAAAGTCCACCTATTATGTTTTTTTTCAAATATTACCGTTCGTGTAGTGTGTTATATATAGAGCTGTTTTTGAATGTAAAAAAGTCTGCAAAGCTTCAAAAATCAAAGCGCAGGACAAACAGAGTTATCGACACCCAAAAGAAGGAACCGACTCTGAACAGCTGAATCGAGTCGTTAGTGATTCCAGACTTTACTTTCTGTACTAACCTACGTAGGTTTGTAACTAAAAAACCCCGCGTCTGGTCTTCATCGGCTGCTCTCGAACAGACGGAGATGAAACTCGTGGTAGTGGACGTTTCCTGTTTGAAACATGCTGACAGCGGTAGACCAATCACAACAGACTGGGACATCTGACCAATCAGAGCAGAGTATGCTCTCCGAAAGGAGGAGTTTAGAATGAATCCTTTAGAACGAATCATTTAACGAGTCGTTTGTGACACTGGGGTGAAAAAAAGTAATGCTGCAGTTTAAATTATGAGCACGTTAAAGTGTTTGTTGACCTCGGATGCACGTAAATCTATTGTATGAGACCTTTAAAACACAATTAGGTACGTTTCAAAACCATAATAGGTGCGCTTTAAAGACAGGAGAGACATTGGGAGTGAAGAATGAAGAGACAGCGGGCCTCAATTCTCATTGTATTTTTGCCTGATTGAAAAAAATTTCGGAAACGCCGATTTTATTCTTCTTGTCTAATGTTAATCAGCCATAATGTGCGAAGAACCTTTTTGGCTCAATTGCATTTAGTGACCCCCCCCCCACCACCACCACCACCATCACCACCACAAAACTCCGTAAAAGGTCAAATGCACAGAAAGCTACGAGCACAAAACGAACAATCAGAGGCTGAAAGGCTGAAGTGGATGCTATTGTCAATGGTTAGTTTTATTTGTCTTAATTTTATTAATTCCAATATTATGAAACAGTGTAAAAATATGTGATGGTGCTCGTATATTTACACATCCTCAGGAACACAAGCGGGATATGAATGTTTTTCCAAATTTATGGAATTTTCGTGAATGCCAAATTTCTTGGGTAAATTCTCCTAAGAATTATTTATGAATCTGTTCTTATCCAGTTTGATAAATGAGGTCCATTGTCAACACTTTCACATATGAATAAATGAAAACAGTAAATAAAATGAACCCTTGGATTATACATGACTTATAACTTTTATCTAGTATACTTTATCTTTGGTTAATTATCTTCAATACTTTAAACACTGCACTCCAGCTCTACCCAGACTCCTACAAGTATTTCCATTAATTAACCTAAATACAGGGTTGCCAGGTCTGTTTGACTGAATGACCCCAATGATCAATATTTCCAAAACTCACAATCAGACCCACCCAAACCCTGTATTAAAACTCCAAAATCATCCCGTCATCTCCAAATAGATTGCAATATTTACCAATCTAACACATACAATATACTTTTCTAATGAAACATCGTTAAACCGTGCAGTTTTCCTAAACAAATCTTTCATCGATGTCCTAAAACGGTCTTGATGGGATTATTACATAGATTGTCATATTGTCATAAATAAGGAAGAGAATGGGAATTAGTCAATCGATTCACTGATGCACAGCAAGCACACGCACAGAGTAAAAGTAGTTTACTGTCTTTCTTTTCTAAGCTTAAAGAGCTGGATTCAGAGTTAAGTCTAAAAGTTACAAAAGGAAAGTGATTCGTTTCCTCGTTCAAATTATGCAAATCACCCGTGTGCAGTTAATGTCCCTGCCAGATTTTTCTTGGGTTGAGGCATCCGAGATGGAGTTTTTAAAAACCACCTTTAAAAACAACCAACTTGCCCTTAAGCCAGAAATATATATATATATATATATATATATATATATATATATATATATATATATATATATATATATATATATATATATATATATATATATTAGTTAAGCCAATGAGCTCTCCTGCTGACAGTTTGAAGGATAAGCTGACCAAGCAGCCATCTGTTACACTTACAACTCACTTCAATTTAATCCATAGCAATATTATTAAGTGATTGTCATTTATTTAATATTATCTAATAATGATAATAATAATATTTTGGCAAAAAACAACCCTACACACAAATCTCACACAACTGTCTGAGTTTAAGTTTGTAGTCAGCATTCTATTTTAAACATGTTGTTAATTACAGTCCGTGTAGCAGCCATTTTAAAGCCAAAGCTGTTGCAGAAGGTTTACACTATGTAATGAGACAGAATGTAAAATAAAAAAAGAAGAAGAAGACTTGCACATCACTTTAAATGTAAGTCAAAGGAATGATGCAACCTGGTGCAAGGACTGTGTGGAAGGTAAAGTCATGGGGGTGGGGGGGGGTGGGATAAAGAGAGCGAACAAAAGAACTTTACATTCCTCTTCTGTACATCAACAAACTCTTTTCAAAGGTCAACACAGTAGTGTTGTCAGTTTATAATTTCCCAGGGCTCAGCACTCTCATAACTATAAACCTTTCCAATTAGTTTTGCGGTGGTTACACAATCATTTACAGTTCTTAATTCAATTCAATTGAATTTTATTTGTGTAGCGCTTTTAACAATGGTCATTGTCTCAAAGCAGCTTTACAGAAACATATAAACACGGGATACGGATTTTAAGTGTGTGAATTTATCCCTATTGAGCGAGCCGGTGGTGACGGTGGTGAGGAAAAATTCCCTAAGATGATAGAGGAAGAAACCTTGAGAGGAACCGGACTCAGAAGGGAACCCGTCCTCATCTGGGTAACACCGGATAGAGTGAAAGTAAAAGAAAGTTCATGATGGTTTTTATATGAAGTCTGTTTGTTGAACTAGTCCACTGTTCACTAAAGGAGACCTGAGTGCAGAACTGAATGTGGTAATTGCAGTCCTAAGGCCATCGCAGCAACCGTAGTCCCAGCAACCACAGCGAGAATGTACTTATGAAATAATACGCTTTGAGACAACCCATTGGATTAGCTCTGTTGGGGTTTTCTATAAGGTAAGCTCTTCAGGACAGAGGGATTTGGCAGTTTCTCGGTATAACGACACAAACAGAGAACATTATGCGAAAGTTTAGTAATGTATATGACAAAAAGAAAAAGGCTGATCTGTGACGTTACAAAAACTATTTTTAGAGTGTTGCTTACACAACAATTTACACACAGTTTCACACAACAACCATTAAAGCTGCAATACTGAACTTTTGCCTCTCTATCACCATCTCTGTTTGAAACATAAAACTGCAAGTTACTTGCGTAGGGTTTTTTTTTTAACGTGGGCTGAGCTTCGGCACTGCCCCTCTGCACGGATGAATCTGATGGTTTGAGGTGTTCGTACGTGTTGTATATTAGCTCCAATACTTGACAACGGAGGTGGCGGCGGATACGGTTTTCTTGGAGCAGAGGAGAGTTGCTCTCTCTCATAGCTAGTAGAAAATAAGCGCAATTTACCACACTGACTATAGCAAAATAAAACAAAACAAAACCAAAATAGGAAACTCCATACCTATCATACCGTATCAGACAACGTAGCAAGGTTAGCTAGCTCCTCTACAAACAAACATTATCTAGACTATTTATTTGACAAAACACAAAAAAAGACTCAAATTTATGAGTGTCTTTTACAAGGTCAGTGTCATTGTTTTATCATTGATGATGCTTGTTTTTTGTTATTTATTATTTATGAACTGTTTTGACATGATCTGAGGTGACAGATGGTAAGAAAATCTATTATTTACCTAGCTAGCTAGCATTCACAACTGGTGATGAAACTGGGGAAATGGCTACATCTAAATATACATAACATGTAAACGAACAAGCGTACAAGTGTAAAATTGCTATCTAAACATACAAGTGTATTATTTATTTCTTGGGTTCGACGTAAGTGATGGGAAGCTAGGAAGCCATCAGTGTTCATAAAACAGTAGGTGAGAAATACCCGGATGACCTCCTGCTTCCGCCTTGATTGTGCAGTATGGAAGCACTGGACACTGCGGTTACTGTGCTATCCCATAAGACGACGAGAGTGGTGCAGAAGAGCTGTCAGAATCCGTGCAACGTACTACGTCCGGATTGTATTCATGCCTTCCACTTATACCGATCAGTACATACAGTACTGCATCAACGGCTGAGCAGCTGGTACTGAATCGAATGCAGTAGGTCCTGTCAGAGCATGCGATTTTTTGACGCAGCCACAGTATTAAAGATTTTACAAATGAGCTCTGCTTTTTTTAACTACACTAATGAACCCAATGTTACCAGTTTTTGATTAAAAACAACAACAACAACAACAACAAAAAACACCTTTACACACAGTGGGACAAGCCCTTTAATCCCAGTCCTCTTCAAACATCTTAATTATGGCTCGATCTTTTGAATTTGGTGTTACAATACATGTACAGCCCTGCTATTATGTTATGGGTCAATGTGACCCATTTCCACATGTATGATGTCTGAAATACTAGTTAATCTCTCTATTACTTTTTTTTTTTTTTTTTTTGACTTTCCTCCTTTAGGGTCATGAACTTACATGCAAATATTTCTTCTTACGGCTCGTCTCGGACACGATGTAATAAAGGTTTACCGTTTTAAGCTGTTCTTTGCTGTTTTTTGATGTGCATATAAACCGTGGAAGTCATTTTGACCCCTAACATAATGGATGTAACTTTTCCCCCTCGGCATAATAGGAGGGTTAAATAAGGAGAGCTAGCCTTTTAAATTCCTGTCAGTGTGTAATCCATGCACCAAACTGTAAACTATATCCAAAAGAAAATTCGAGGGTCGCTTTAATTTGGTTGGTCTGGGGTAAAGGAATTTAAATGTGATGCTCTTTACCAGTTTTTCTTCTAGTGTGTTCTAGGGTTTTCTGTGAGAGATGACATGTGAGTGATTATATAACTGGTGTATATAACCAAGTGCCTCTTCGGTTCGGATGTTAAATATTAAATCAAGATTTTGGAAAAACTTTATCGTATTATCTGATTGGCTGTAATGCGCACCTCATGAGCTTTAATTAGGGTTAGGGAATGGATCACTGAGTAATGACTCATTCCTGTGCACCTGCAAATAAGCTCCAGTCTGTTCATATTAGGCTCTGTGCGTGTCTGAAATGGCTGAGACTGCAGGGCTTGTGTGAGCAGATGTGTGCGTTGGATGTCCTTGCGAGATAGGTATGCATGTAGAAGTTTGATTGGCAAGTGTGTATGTGTGTGGATTTGCAAATGCACGCTGGCAGAAAAGACACGCATGTCTAGGGTTGGTGCTGGTCTTTGGGTTTTAATGAGACAGTGAGAGATAATAAACATGTATCTATGGAATTAATGATTAGGACCATTTTCTGAATGTCATGCCGTTGCTGGCTTACCAACGTCAATGACTAGAGTGTATTCTTTTTGTCACGGTTAAAACACCGTTCAGTTCTATGAATATGTTATATCAAATCTTATTTCCTGAATGTACAGCTAATTTGTGATGTTCACTAAACACATCTTAATATTGCTCCACTTTATTGATCAGAATCTCAGCATGTTTCTTTGTGGCACTTTCAAAGCTACACACAGCTACATACCATGTATGGTTAGTCGTGGGCGTGCCTGTATTTAAATGAGCAGTGGTATGCACACACACAGCAGCTACGGACATTTTGTTCATTATTAAGCTCTGTTACTTGATATGCACGCTCACGTTCGAGGAATCCCAATTTGATTTAGCATACGAGACTTCAGAAACAATTTGACAAAAAAGGGCAATCAGAAGGTGATAGCATCCTGTCTGTGTTGCCCCCCCCCCCCCCCCCCGAGGGCATATCAGTCACCACAGTGCTTCAGCCATAGCTCAATTATTAAGAGCACTGTTATCCTCAATGCCCACCATTTTCTAAACAGAGAAGTGTGACATTGTGTGTGTGTGTGTGTGTGACAGTCTCATGAACAGTATTTCTTTGTTCTGAAGTCTCTGGCTCATCACACCGCTCCATGGTCAGTGAGTGGGCGAGGCGCAGGTGCTCATATCCATGTCTTTACACATTCTTATGACTCATTATCAACATTACAGCTCCCTGTTCACTTCCCTGAACTTTCTACATTCAGGTGGGAGGTTAATAATGGGGGGTCGGTTGGGGGTGGGGGTGGGGGGGCAGTATTGTTTTTCTGCTTCGTGGAGGTACAAAATGGCGATGATTTTATGAGACACTCAGCATGGTCATGATGTATTCAGCGCTATCTCAGGAGTTAAGTTCTGGCTAGTGATCAGGTTGTCAGGTCAAAGAGTTCGCGTGTACTCCACACATTGTTGGATTGGATTGTTGGATTTGTTTATTTGCAGACAAATAAATGTAAATGCATTCACGCATAACATTATTTAGAGTACATGCACAAGTGCTTCTTAAGCTAAATTACTAAAACATTACATGCTGTGCCAGTTGTTGATGCAGAACAGCAGTAAAATTCTTCCTGCTGTTGTAGCACAAACAAAGACCTTGAAACCAGACCCACAGGGTGTGTTGTAAGAAGTGGCAGATATATGGATCTGAAGGATCTCAGCCTTGAACACTCCTGTTTTTTATTTCATTTCAAGCGGTCAGTAAATCAGAAACTTCCCAGAGATTTTCTACTCTGCATAGCATCGGTGTAGAGCGGCTGAGCCTCTAAAGAGAGATGGAGGCTATCTTTGGATGGAGGTTTTCTTATTTGTTTTGTTTTGCTTTACATTAGTTTTGTTGTTTTTTTGCTTTTATATGCTTGACATTATCCTCTTAAATAACAAAAATAGTTAAAAGACCTGTACTATCCCAATATCTATTTACATTATATCTATTATATACATATAACAGCCATCCATCCAGCCAGACAGCCAGACATCCATCCATCTATCCAGCCATCCAGCCAGCCACCCATCCATCTATCCATCCTTCCATCCATCCATCCTTCCATCCATGCATCTATTAATCCATCTATACATCTATGCAGCCATTCATTCACTCATCCATTAATCTGTCCAATCATCAATCCATCCATCCATCCACGTACCCATTCATTCTACCACTGATCCACCCATCTGTCCATCCTTCCCATCCTCCCCTATGTCCATCTATACATCCATATATCCATCCTTTCATCAGCTATCATGACCGCTCATGTCCATTCATATCTATCCAAGCATCCATTTATTCATCCAGCTTTTCATTCATACACCTATCCACCTATGCATCCATTTATTCCTTCATCCATCCACTATCTATCCACTCATCCATCCATTAATCCATATGTCCATCCATTCATTCATCAACCCATCTGTCGAGCCCCCCACCTGCCTATCCATCCATCCATACATACATATATGCATCCACCACTCTTTCCTTACATCCATCCATCCATCCATCCATCCATCCATCCATCCAAGTTACTGTGACCGTCCTGGACTCTCCGTAATCAGTGACTAAAAATTGTTCCGCTGTTGAGCAATCAGGTATTTCACTGCAATTGTCAATCATTTTGAGAGAACCCTTTACCAAAAGTCCCAGTTCCTTAATTGTTGCCATACATGCACATACATGCACAGCAACACTAAATCAATATAGCAGGGGACTATTCATTTCCTGGTGACACTTGTGGATAATCAACACTGTGTGAACTCAGGCAGACAGAAAGGAAGGAAATGGAAAAACTGAGGTGGAGAAAGACAGATGAGGACATCTATCTGTCTGTTTCAATTTTATGCATATTAGCAGTGATGCAGCAAGGCTATGACTCTAAATAGCTGGCTCCAGTAAATGGCACAGACCAGTGGTCTGGCCGGGGTTAAATTATGACTTCCTTTTTCATTACCTTTTCATTTAGGTGGTTTGGTGCATTAAAACTTTGTTTTTAATGGAGTCGATTTCACTGAATCTGAACAGAACGCTGGCCAGTTAATGATTAATTGTACTAATATTGATCAAACATTAAAAACTATGTATGATGTATGTATGTGTATATATAAAAATATCTGGAGTTACACAAGAGAAAAGGAGCTTACTAGATGTGTTCTGACCTGTGTGGGACTAATTTCCGGGCCAGAAAAGTGTAAACGGATTCCTGGAATGAATAAAGTAGCAAGATGCCTTTTTTTTTTTCTGAGATATCTTTGAAATAATATAATAATTACAGGTCTAGAAACACTTTAGAATATTACAAACCGCACCTTTAAACATGGAAATATTTACAAGTTAGTTAGATATTTATAAGTCAGTGCAAGGTAATCCATATAATATATCAATGAAGAAATCATGTGTGTGTTGTGTGTGTGTGTGTGTACGTGTACATATGGTTAAGATGGTACATGTGTGACACGTCCAGACTGAAATGTAACACACTAAATCTCATTAAACCGCACAATAGTTTTTGTACTTTACTGTCTCTCCCTTCTCACTACTGCTAACTGCGTTCTCATCTTTAGTAAGACAACAAAGTGCAATTCGGCAGCCAATTAAGGTAATCGCAGGAAGGAAGGAAGGCAGACGTGAATCTGGCAACCCGGTGATGGATGAAGTACTGATGCTGCTCCAGTGTGTGCACTGCAGATGTATTCCCATGTCATCCTGTGAGTTCCCTCTTGCAGTTTTTCTTGGGTGGATAGTTTTTGAGTTAACCATGGTATGTTTTATTTGATCAAAGTGCTGGAAGGATCCTGAACTTCCCTTTGACCAGAAACACTACCCAATCTTTGCCTATCTATCCTTCTTAGCGTTTTACAACCAGCTTATTTAAAATCAGCATAACCAAAAACACAACAGCAAAATCAACATTAGCGAAATTGAAATCTAGTCTCTCATCACGCATGTGAATTTCAGTAAGGACCTGCCCTTTAATGCTTTGAGTTGACGTTGATGTGTTTTTTGCTTGTTAATGTGTTTTGCACTGTTTTTAAGGAGACTGACGACTCTATTATTGACGTTACTGTGACATTAATGCAAGTACTCCATTTCCCAGAGTTCTCACCCAAACAGCCAACTACAACCCCAGTCACGATCGTCACATGATCCACTACCTCGGCCTACCTCCCCAGATTTCTGATTACAACCACCTGTTCCCAATTAGCACACTGCCCATAAATACCCCTGACTTTCTGTGACTCTTTGTTTTGCTACCAGCGCACCGCAATTGGCATTAATGGGCTGTTTATTTGTGTACATGCTTTTGCTTTGCCTGTCTGTTGACGGATTAGTCTGTTTCTTCAAAAGAACCCTGCACTTGGCTTGAAACCCTCTCCAGGTCTGACAAACATTCAATCCTTAGTACATTGATTGCTCCTGACTGGTATAGCATTTCTGACGCCTTCATCTTTAGCCGTGGTGGTCTAGTCTTTCCACCGCTGTTTACCAGGGGCCAGTGGTCAATCTCGCACCAATGAACAGTAAGTTCACCTGTGTTAACATTGATGTAGAATTAACCTACTGTACATATAGGTTCCATTTTCGCTCCTCAAACAAGCGAACAGTAAGCAAATCAATTGGGACATATAGATTGGAATAACACGGAGGGCAAGTAAAGCATCGCAACGGAATACTGTTAATGTTTGTTTAGCAGATTTCAACTCATTCCTATAGCTAGCATTTAGTTTTTCCTTCTCTAGCATCAAAGCTGTGTTTGTGAGATCAGCTGACACTGATCTCACAAACATGGACCGTCTAGCTAGCTAGCTAACCTAATCACCAAGCCAACAAGCTACATTTACACACCATCTGATAAACTTTAATTAAAGGTAAGATTATCGCATATCATTACATGAATACGGACAGTTAACTCATGAGTGCTCTTAAAATCAACTTGACTTGAAGTGTTCATGAGTATTTATGTTTAGCATCAGATTACACTATGGACAGTACACTGGGTGATTTTCTTTTCAGGATGAAGCATGACTAGCTCTTCCTTTTTTCTTCTTCTTTTATTCACTGTGGAAAAACTATTAGACATTATTGTTTCTGTGACACGTTGAGCATGAGTTTGGTCCCTACTGTCCATCACGCCACACGTACAATCTAAAAACTGTCATTTGTACCCTCTCCAAGGTACTGAGAGTGCCAGAACACTCTTCCAGATCATTCTGGGTCACTTTAACCCCTGCTCGTGGCTACTTTTCATCTTTGTTAGTACGCATCACTGCCAGCTCCTTATACATCTCAGTACTCGGCATTCTCCCAAAAGAGCGTTGTCTCATGCGCTCTCAACGTCGTCTCAAAGAGATCGCAGACTCTCCGTCTTTGCAAATGAACCGTGTATGTGATGTTCATATCCTCCTTCAAACATTAGTATGTTTAATAGCGTGTCTGAATTACTGTAATTACCAGACGGCACCTCCGAGATTCAAAGCCGTTCATCTCTTCGGACTCTGAAATGAGTTGTTTCTATGGCAACACATGCACGCACACACACCAGCCAAAACACATGCTGATCAGAGACACTGATCACGATGATAGCCAGCAGTTAATGAAAATACAGTATGCAGTATATTACACACTTAATATAATGAAAAATTGCTATGAGCTAAAACAATAGACTGCGGAGATATATTGTATTTATGTCGAGGTATTGAAGACTTGAACAACTCGATAAGTCCTCGTAGTAGTCGTTCAATTTTGGCCTTACCAATTCTTAGATGTTTATGCTTTATAATGCTTCAGTTTTGAAGATGAGTGCATTTTTGTTTTTGCTAGCAAAACTTTCTAGCACCAGTGCCGGGGGGGGGGGGGGATTAGAGAGCAGTTCTGCTTGGAAGTACTCTTGGATTAAAAATGTTAAAAAAAAAAAAAAAGTAATGCAAATATAACAAGGACCTTTTTAACATTTTATTGTTTAGTTGCTATTTTTATTTTTAATAAGTGATAGCTATGATTTGTGCTATAGAGCTGCAGCATCAGCTAGCATTTCTGACTAGTTCGTTTCCTGCTGTCTCTCTTTCATTTAAATTTTACTTCTACATTAAATCTAGTACCAGGGCTTTACTAGCCCCATACTGGCATTAGTACATATTTGCATAGCATAAACATTATAATGTGTGATAAAGTAACATTAACCCAGTTTTTAATGTACAGAACAGACAGACTTTGAAGGAGAGGTGTGACTTCTAGGTCTCCATGTGGTCTGAGATTCAGGATTTTCCCTTCGATTTAATCCCATCCAAAGTAACTTGCTACTTGACTAGTCTTCTCATTGGATGCTTTATTACTCTTACTCAAGTAATTATTAACATTTACTACTTTCTCTAAGTACTTTTACTTGTGTCTACTCTACCCACCTCTGTCCACAGCGCCACTGAATTCTTGATTCTGATTGGTCAGAAGCAGGAGGTGTTGACTTGATTTTCTATGATCTGCTTAAGGTCGTTCTTTCTGAATAAACCACTCCTATGGCACATGAAGAGAAAATTCTTTGTTCAAAATAATGTCGCATATTTTTGCAGAGACGTAACTGTTTTTTTTTTTTTTTTTGTCCTTAAAAAATACCCTTTAACTAGTTTTAATCAAAATCGCTTCCTCTCATTTCTCCACAGACTCACCACTTGTCGTTTGTGTGCATGCACAAATTACGGGCCTCTGAGTGAAATTCATGCCCCCCGCTGTCAGCACTGTGAAATAATTACGGTGTGAAGAACACAGTGTAATGTAGGAGACCCAGATGGTTAGGAGAGTAAAAAGCGAGACAAAGAAACTGAGAAAGAGCAGAGCAGATGACTCGGATTCCAGTCTCGATCCATGCAGTGCTCATGACGGGAATCGCTGCTGTCCAGTAATTACAACATTATTAATATTTAAGACAAATCTGAATTAACTTGGCAATGCTTGGCGTGCTTTTATAAAGAAGACTCATCACAGTAATCGTTTCTCAGAGACTCTGGGAGAATGACAAGCTCCCATCTTTCCCAATTACTTACTGAGGGTCGAGCATCATGCATGAGGAAGCCAAGTACTGTGCTGACAAACGGTACTAATGAATGAAATGTTTCCTTGACCCCTGTATCATAACACTGACATAACCATGTACTGCCAGATTCCCTGACACGTCACAACGTGTCATGATAGTTTACATCCAATAACATGAATGACATGACATGAGTTGTCAATTGAAAATCATTTCATAACTTGTTGCCATGACTATTAAATCTCGTGACATTGATGTAATGTCATACCCTGTTATAACTTGTCGTGTCATGAATAATTTCGAGTCATAACCTGTCATAGAATGTCAAGATATCCAGTGATATGATTATCATCACACACCCTGTCATGGCTTATCATGAAATTTTATGTTCATGGATATAATAATGTCCTGTCATACCCTGTCATGAGTCGTCATGACAGTTTATGTCATGGTATACCATGTCACAAATTGTCATGACTGTTTACATCCAGTGATAGGAGTGTCATGTCAGAACCTGTAATGAGTTGTCATGACTATTAAATCCAGTGACACTAATGTAATGCCATACCATGTTATAAGCTGCCACGACTGTTTACATCCAGTTTACATTCAATGTCAAGTCCTAACCTGTCACAACAGTTTATATCCAATGATATGAGTGGCAATTCATACCCTGTCATTGGTTGCCATGACATTTTACATCCAATAAGTGTCATGCCACTCTTATTATTACTCTTATGTTATGAGTTGTGAGTAATCCACTACAGATTACTAAATACTACTTTAAAATTGCAATCTGATTACATTACTGATTACTGCATGTATTAATTCATCAGATTACTAATTACTTTACTTTCAAGTTACTTTCAAAACCTATCAAACCTGCAAAACTACACTACAAAGTGAAACTCGTAGTTATTTCAGTAATTTTAGCGCACGTTCTCGGGTGATTCATTAAAGCATGTACTCCTTGCTCATTAACTTACACAACCACCAGGGGCGTTAGATGGACTGTTAATCTTCCGGGGCTGAGCCCAGAGTCTTCTCCGTGCATTTTTCCAGCTCTGCTAGTAGCCGAAATTTTGTTTTATGGACCTGAGGTAACTCGGCTGTCAATGTATGACATGATCAGTAAAAGGTGGATTTATCATAGAACTTGCCTCTTGCCTTCTAACTAGGCTAGTTTGGTGTCGCTAACCAAGGGGAGGCACAGCTATGCTATCACTGTATGGGTTTAGCTGCTACAGAGTACATTATCTTTACTTATGCCCTGCTCATATCATGTTCATGTAAACTGGAACTCATACAGACATTTACGCATCTTGTTTTCCTGCTCAGCATCAGAGGATGTTACTGTTTCAGTTTCAATCCCATTACTGGTTTAAATATATCAATTTTTCCTCACACTGTCTGTATGAGCTAGCGTTTGGCAGAATTGACAGCTGTCAGCCAATAAGACATGAGTATTTCGACATAATTTCCTGTAAACCCTGTCGGATTGGCCTCGTTCACTGAAGATACAAAATGACAACACCGCCATCTTCTTACGTCTTACCGACAGTCCAACGTCTTACTGACGTTCAGTTACGTAGTGACAAACCGCTTGACAAGTCACAAGTGGGAAGTGGAGAATTGTTCGGGGCTTAAGAAAAAAAAAAAAAAAAAACAGGTTATGCCCCTATCAGCAGCGCAAAAACGTGATTTAACTTAAAAATGCATTTTACTTAATATTGTTTTCTTAACAATAAATTTGTAACGCAATTTTATTGACGTCAGTAACTGTAATAAAATTACATACATTTAAAATGTAATGCCTTACATTACTGCGTTATCAGAGAACGTCATTAGAGTACAGTAACGGTTACTTTGTAACACGTTACACCCGACTCCGGTCATGACAGGTTCAAATTCAGTGATATGATCGTCATGCTATGCTGTGATGAGTTGTCATGTCAGTTTACATAACATCCAGGGATACAGGAGAGTCGTATCACGCCCTGTCATGAGTTGTCATGACCGTTTATGTCCAAAGTGTTACGGTCATGAGTTGTCATTACAGTCCACTTCCAGTGATATGAGTGTCAGGTCATACCATGTCACTAGTTGTCATGACTGCTTACATCTAATAACATAAGAGTGTCATGTCACCCCCTGTTGCGAGTTGTCACGACAGTTGGCATCACGTCCAGGGATATCGGAATGTCATATCGTACAATGAAATGAGTGTCCGGTCATGACCTGTCATGAGACGTCATTACTCTTAAGTCCGGTGATATAACAGTGCAGCTTTCCATGACAGCTTTTGTCCAGTCAAATAGGAGTGTCAAGTCACACCCTGTTGTTAGCTGTCATGACAGTTTACATCCAGTGACGTAAGAGTGTCAGGTTGTCCCCTGTCACAGACTGTCGTGCACAAATGAAAGACCAGCCGACAACTGAAGCCATGGCTTCCTCCGTCATAAGAAACAAGTAATGGACAGCAACTAGCTGGAAACTCGGGTTTCAGAACTTGTAATTAGGACTTTTAGGCTGGTGAACTTTACCGTAAATCTACTGGCACATGAAATCGGCGTAAGTTTTCACAGGCTGTGGTGATGTCACCGTTCTCGATGAGATTAAAACATTCAAAGCATCACAAGTAGCTATTAAACTGCAGTCTAACATCCTTATCACAAGTGTCTTAATCCCCCTCCCCCCCATGCACCCACACATCTATCACACCCAAAGAACACTTTACTGCGCTCAGACTGTACACACGATCCCACGTTCACACCCACACCCACACACACACACACACACACACACGTGTTCAGCTGAGAGAGAAGTTACATGGAGGAGACACTTACAGGAATTCCTCTTGCTGCTGCTGGATCGTGGAGAAGACATGCGGCTGGAAGATGAAGCACGCCGAGCTCTCGATGAAGGGGTGTGCAGGGAATCCACTCACAGCACGACTCTGCTGCCGCTCATCCTGACACACACACCGGCTGACCACCACACACACGCCTTCCGTCAGGAAGCGATGCTGCAGTGAGAGGTGCTGTCAGAGACGGCGTGTCTGAGTGTGTGTGTGTGTGTGTTTGTGTGTGCTCAGCCTGTCTGATTGACTGGGAGGCAAACCTAAGAGTGTGTAGTAGCTGGGAACATACCAATCAGGATGATGGGGGGTGTGGGTGATGAGTGAGGGGCGGTGTGGAGAGAGAAAGAGAGAGAGAATAGAGACAAGGAAACAGAGGAGAAGTGCAAAGCATAGGAGAGAGAGAGAAGATAGAATGGGGAAAGGGAGAGATGAGATCTCAGAGATGGAAAAAGATTTAGTGGGAAAAATTGAAAAAGAAGAATGAGAGAGAGAGAGAGAGAGAGAGAGAGAGAGAGAGAGAGTCATAAGTCACCATTTCCTAAATGTGACATGGCATATGTCATACGCTGTCATAACAGTCCATGCCTGTTCCTATGGTAGCGTTATTAATATTACCAGATATTGCTAATGCCAAACTGTCTGGTTTAAGTATTTCACAAAGTGCTGATCTCCTGATATTTTCACACACAACAGTCTCTAGAGTTTATACAGAATAGTGCAGAAAACAAAAACATCCAATGAGAGGTTTGGGTGAAAACACCATGTTGATGAAATCTCATTGGATGTTTGGAGGTCAGTGAAAAATGGCCGGTTAGTTTGAGCTGACAGAAGGCTACAGTAACTCAAATAACCACTTGTTACCACCGTGGTGAGCAGAAAAGCATCTCAGAACATGACAAACCTTGAGAAGGATGGGCTACAACAGCAGAAGAATCACCAAAACTGGACAGCTGATAATGAAGAGTATGAACCTTATCTGAAGTTCTTGTTCTGTATCTGTGTTTGATGCATTGCGCTGGTGCCACATGATTTGCCGAAGAGATAATTGCATGAATGAGTGGGTGTACAGGTGTTCCTTTTAAAGTGAGTCTATGTGTAGCACAATAATAAGCCATAACATTAAAACCACCAGCCCAATATTGTGTAGGTCCCCCTTGTCCCACAAAAACAGCTCTGACCCGTCAAGGCATGGAAGCCACAGGGCCTCTGAAAGTGGTAAGTTGCGAGGTGGGGCCTCCATGGATCGGATTTGTTTGTCCAGCACATCCCACAGATGCTCGATCGGATTGAGATCTGGGGAATTTGGAGGCCGGGTCAACTCCTTGAAGTCTTTGTCATGTTCCTCAAACCATTCCTGAACTATTTTTGCAGTGTGGAAGGGCGCATTATCCTGCCATTAGGGAGTACCATTGCCATGAAGGGGTGTACTCGGTCTGTTGTTAAACAATGTTTAGGTAGGTTGTACGTGTTGAAGTAACATCCACATGAGTGCCGGGACCCAAGTTTAGCAGCGGAACATTGCTTAGAGCATCACACTGCCTCTGCTGGCTTGCCTTCTTCCCAAAGTGCATCCTGGTCCCATCTCATCCTGAGGCAAGCGACACACACGCACCCGATCGTCCACATGATGTACAAGAAAACATTATTCATCAGACCAGGCCACCTTCTTCCATTGCTCCATGCTCCAGTTCTGACGCTCATGTGTCCATTGTTGGTGCTTTCAGTGGTGTACAGGGTTCAGTATGGGCATTCTGACCGGTCTGTGGCTACGCAGCCCCATACGCAGCAAGCTGTGATGCACCATGTGTTCTCACACCTTTTATCATAGACAGCATTAACTTTTTCAGCAATTTGTGCTACAGTAGCTATTCTGTGGGATCGGACCAGATGGGCCTTCACTCCCCAGGTGCATCAATGAGTCATGGATGCCCATGACCCTGTCGCTGGTTCCCTGGCTGTCCTTCCTTAGACTGCTTTTCGTAGGTACTAACCACTGCACAAGACCGTCATCTAGCCATCAAAATTTGGCCCACGTCATGTTATTCCCTTCACCTGTCAGTGGTTTTAATGATATGGCTGATTTGCGTATATTTCCTTCTAAAAGTTTTATGTACATTCATAGTGATATTGTCTTTTTGTATAAAATTGGATGAATAAATGCAAACGTCAACCATCAGCAAAATGCCGAACATAGCTCAAACGATGATACGTGGAAAATAGGATTACAGTAAGAAGATAAAGAGATGGGGTTGGGGAGGCAGGCAATACAATTAATTGCACGCATTGGCTAATGAAGGTGAATAGTAAGGACAACACTAAGCTTCATACTCTAAACCTAGGCTCTGTATTTTATATATTGTCACTGTGTGACCATCATCATCATCATTACCACCAACCCAGTATGTCAGAAACATTGCCACAGAAGAATGATGCTGTTCTCATAAGGTGTTATTTAATAAAATAACCCCTAACGGCTTGGCTGTTGGGAATTTTGATTACCTATCTATTCTGGGTTAATGAATTTAAAAAATGCTTAGCAATTTGTGCTTAATTTGTTGGATTTCCTGGGAAACATACATTAACAGAACATTTATCTGCTTAATAACCATAGCAACCAATAATCAACTAATTGCTAATCCAAAGAGGATGATGCATTCTGGTGCTCTGTGGAGTTAATTGAAAATCATAGCGAGGATGTGGAGCTGGTCTGATTAAAATAGGATTACAGTCAGCATTTGGTGCTGCCTGTGTGCAACTATAAAACTCTAAGCACAGCAAATTCTTCAGTCCAGACCTCTACACACTCTACGTGCTCCATAATGTGTTCATAGGGCATAATACAGATTGTTGAAATCATTTATGGAAATCCGTAACACTTTATAGCAATGTTTAATATATGTTGTGTAATTATGTACGTTACAGGAAATGAATGAATCAGTAACAAGGTGGTGTGATTCAGCCTGAGACAAGTTACTGTTACCACACCAAAATTGATTACGTTCTAACAACAGCATGTCCTGAAGTGTTTTATTCCTCTTATATAACAGCAATTTTCTGATGATTACACCCATCCTTTTATTTTTCATACCGCTTATCTTATCCTATCCAAGGAAAGTCGGCGCATGGGGGCAGGGAATACCCTGGACAACCCATTGCAGGGCATACTTACACAATTTAGATATGCCAAACAGCCTACAATGCCTGTGTTTGAACTTGTTAAGGGGACTGGAGTACCTGAAGGAAATCCCCGAAGCACGGGGAGAGCACGCAAGCTCCGCATACACAGGGTGGAGGCAGAAATCAAACCCCCCAAATTGGAGATGCAAGGCAAACCTGTTAACCACTAAGCCACTGTGCCCCCAATAATTACAGTTTAAAAAAAATGTAAATAAAAATGTCATTTATAACGCTGTAAGCGCGACAAAGTCATTCCCTCATCAACGTCTCTGTTTTTTAATAAGAAAAAGAAATGCAGCTTGTTACCAAGAAACTGCAACGCCCACTGTCCTGAAAACTTAATGTTACAGCTTCAGCTCTGGCTGTTACAAAGCACTGACACTGGAGACTCCTTCCAAAAAATGCAAAAAATCTCCTTATCGAAAACTATACAAAACCACCAAAAATGTATTACTCACCCGAAAATGTTTTTAAAAGTCTTTAAAGTCTTCTGTCACAGAGGAGTTTACACTTTGTGGTAACATGACAAGCTTTTGTCTTCAGAACTGTGTAGGATAAGCGGTACAGAAAACGCATGGACTTACACACACATGTACACGTTTGTGTGGTTCTAATTCATGTTAATCACTGTGCTATTTCACTGAGGCTAGCATTATCAGGAGGGATACAGGCTTTTCCTGGCAATCAATCATCGAGTCAATACTAGCCTTGGTAACTCTCAGAGTAAACTCATGGACCCTTAATGGCCCTTCAATAAATTCAGCTGTGACTGCATGGAGAGTGTCGTGAATCATTGAATCATTATGAATCATGTTTCACCAGACCTGAGTCTTTGAGCAAACACTAAACTGAACAAACACTTCAACAAAACTGATCTATTGTGTTAATCACTGTGCACTTTACAGTAGAAAAGCTTGATCTGGATGGGAATGTGTTTATGTTAAATTAAAATGAAACTTCGAATGCTCGCCTATGATGTGTCATGCTGTTCACAGGCACCATTTACTAAAGGTAATGAGATTTAAAATGTCACCAATTTATTTATTATCCATATCTTATACCTGGATTTCATGAATATCTTAAGGCCATCCATCTCCCACCAGGATAGTCGAGTTGTGTATATCATATGGAGTGAAAGTAGCTAATCAACCCCACAGTGCCTCGAGGGAGAGCTCCAATGTCTCTGTACTCTAGATCTCATCGAGCTTTTAGTTTCCCGCAAACGAACCAACCTACAGCCCGAAGAAATCCCCTAAACACACTCTACACACCTGCTCTGACACTGAACACTCACACACTGGATCTGGATCTGTCGGTGTGGCTCGAAGCGATGGCCAGCTCTAAAAGAAGACGTGGGATAAAATCAATATAATGCGGAGATTAACCAGAATTGAGTCTTTTTCATTGCTCTGGGGAAAGATTATAACACACACGGATATGTAATCACAACTTTCCGTATATACACACCGATCAATCTGGAAGGAAAAGCAGACCTATTCAAAGCAATCTGTAAATCCTCTCTTTCTTATATGCATGAATTGCTGGAACTTCAATTCGGATTGCATTATTGCAAGGCACATTCCTCCATTGAATTCCATCGGGGACTGAAAATAAATAGAGATTCTTGAAATATCATCAGCAGGAAGTAAGTATCTGACAAATTGCACTGTATTCAAATAATACAGGCTATAAACGTATAATAGTGAGGGCTATATAGTCTGTCTCTCTCACTGGAGATAAGGTCCGCTTCTGAATAAGCTGCTCCTATTATCTATATTACCACATTGACTTTAAACCTCGTTCCTTAAAAAATAAAGCATAATTTTTTTTTTTTTAAACGTTTTCCCAATGTAGCCTATGCAATAGCCCAGTGACTAAAGTAAATGGGTTAACATGTGGAGTGTGTGTCTATAATAAGTACACATGTGGAGGGTTTCTGTAATAAAAGTACATGACCGTAGCTAATATGTGCTTAAAAATTGAAGCTAATGAGCAGAAATAAATGCACACACACACACACACACACACACACACACACACACACACACACACACCACACACACACACACACACACACACACATTCATGCAGTGTGAGATCTGTCAAAACACAGCATACACACAACTAGTTTTGGGGCTTTCCGCTGATCTAAATGCTGTTTATTTGACTTGAGATCAAATCAAACAAAATCCGCAGGAAAAGCTTGCCACTCTGAGACAAGCTGACAAAGAGCTTTTTGATGTGGGTTTCAAAGAGTTGCACCGAGTGCTGGATTGATCTGAGAACAATACGGCCTCTCGCAAAACCCTGCCAAAAACCATTTTCAGGAGGTTATGACCGTTTTGCTTTGATTAAAATACTTCTCAAGCTGCCGTCTTGTTTAGCCGTGTGTTCTTCTAGCTGCACACCACTGTGTACATAAATAGTAGGCCAGAGATTCATGGACCAATTTCAGTCCAAGAGACATTTGATGTAGATCAATACAGCGTATTTGTATAGCAGCTCATGTAGAATATATTATAATGAAGCAAATCAAGACCCTTGAAGCACATGAAGCCCCTGAAATTCACATATCGTCCCAACCGCTCAACAGATGATACCATCGCCACCACCCTACATCTGGCCCTGGACGAAAAGGACACCTACATTCAAATGCTGTTCATAGACTTCAGTTCAACATTCAACACAATCATTCCTCAGCACCTGATTGGAAAGCTGAGCCTGCTGGGCTTGAACACCTCCCTCTGCAACTGGATCCTGGACTTCTTGACTGAAAGACCGTCAGGGTGGGTCTCATCAACAAGAACAACGAGTCAGCATACAGAGAAGAGATGCAGCGGCTAACGGACTGGTACCGAGCCAACAACCTGCTAATAACAATGTGCACAAAACAAAACAGATGGTTGTTGACTTCAGGAGAGCACGGAGCAACCACTCTCACTCATTGAACATCGACAGCTCCTCCATGGAGATCGTCAAGAGCACCAAATTCCTTGGTGTTCACTAGCGGAGACCCTCACCTGGTCCCTCAAAACCAGCTCCATAACTAATAACGTCCAGCACAGTGTGTCTACTTTCTGCAAAGGCTGAAAAAAGCCCATCTCTCACCTCCCATGGAACTACTGAGAGCATCCCAGGCAGCTGCATGGCACTGCACCGTATCGGATCGCAAGAACCTGCAGAGGATAGTGAGGACAGCTGAGAAGATCATTGGGGTCTCTCTACCCTTCATCATAGACATTTACACCACACACTGCATTCGTAAAGCCACCAGCACTGACCCCAAACACCCCACACACAAACTCTTCACCCTCCTGCAATCTGATAAAAGTTATCGAAGCCTTCGAGTCCTCACGGTCAGACTGTCTAACAGTTTCTTCCCCCAAACCATCAGGCTCCTCAATGCTCATAGACTGGACTGACACACACACACACTCATACTGAGCTGCACACCATCCCACTCCCCTTGCAATTTTTACACATTTCTGTACTGACTACCTGTACTTTTGCCGCTACTGTACTTATACAAAATATTATGTTTAACTTCTTGTCACTATTAAACTCTTTACCTGGCTGCTCCCGCAAGAACTGCTATGTCCACATATGGTATAAGCTGAATACTATGTCACAGTATGTTGTGTTTATATTCACAGGATTTTTTGCACTACCTGTTATATCGGACACTTTCTCACTAGAACTGTGTACCGTTCGGCGCTACACTGTCACGTACTGTGCCTATTGTCCTGTTTTAGCAGTACTATACTGTCTTGTGTTGTTAGCACATGTCTGCACGTGCACTTTATGTATAAATGTGTAGATCTTATTTAGTACAGTGTCGTCCCGTGTGGTTAGTGTGTTGTTTTACGTAGCACCGTGGTCCTGGATGAACGTTGTATTGTTTCACTGTGAACTATACCAGCTGTATATGGGTGAAATGACAATAAAAGCCACTTGACTCCTGTCAGCAGGAAAATAAAAACACACCTTTTAATTGGGTCCCACAGGATTCCAGCGCTGATACACTCATCTACCTGATGATGTAATTTGGCCTTGCTTTCATTTTTTTTTTTCCCTCCCCATCACTGTAAAATTTGATGCTGAAATGTACATGTGCAGCCATTGTTTCAAGCCATAACACATATACTGTAGCATATTACGTTTACTTCATCTCTATAGAACGGACTTTTGCCATTTTGGAAGTTTAGAAACCCCGGGCTAGGAATTAGACAAAGGTTGAGAGGCTCCAAAAGATGAGAGGAAGCAACAGACAGGCGTCCCTGTGGAGTCCGCAACTTTCAGTTAAGCTAGCAGAAGGGTTTATATTATACTTGAGGTAGGAGGCTGTTGCTAGGTGATGGCAGGCTCCAGGCGGTATTCAGATTTTGTAGTGGATCGCAGCTCCTGTGGCCCTTCAATACAATCAAAGCTGTGTGTCCAAGGTCTCACAGACACTGCTGGAGGTAAAACTAACACATTACGGAGAATGTATTGAGAGCAGGTATAACAAGTCATGAAGCCTTGAACGGAACTGAGGCAACGTTGCTTTACACGAGGGACGATGATGTGTCTCCCATACATATAGTGTCGTCAATTGGGATTACACTCTTTGAAGTGCTGTATTTTTCAGACACACAACCTGATTTGAATAAATAACAGACATTGCTGGGGCAGAAAAAGAGCTGCTTAAGTTATTGGCATGATAATCTGTCTATTCACAGTTTTTTAAAAATTTTTTTGTTTTTTTTTAATTCAGTGTAAGCTCAGCATAAAATACTGGTTCTACGTAGCTCCACAATAAAATCCCACAATGTTTGGTCAGAAGGCTGCTTAATTCTCTATAACAGCAGCTCTGACTATAATTTGGCTACAGGGAAAATCACAGGATTATAATAATGTGCTTATTTTAACATATTATCATTCCTACTCCAGCAGTCTCAGGGGAAAAAAAAGAGTTATTAAACTGTACCTTTTCTTGTCACTAGGGTAATACCTTCAAGGGTGCATCTTTTGTACTTTTAATATTTATCTTTTACCAACAATGTTGTATACAATGTAGCTTTAAAGCTACTCAAAAAGCTAATTATGGTCCATTTGTGTTAAATCTTTTCCACATCCAATAAACAAATGAAAAACATGTTATTTAATGAAGAAAAACATCAACGTTGACAACAGCTACGTGTCCATCTGAGGATTTTTGCCAAAAACTGATATAGCTGATGGAAATGCAAAATATCGATTGAAGTATCAATCTTTTTTCGCACATAGATTCTATGTCAATACTTCAAATGTTGCAACAACAAAAAAAATCATTTGTAAACAGTTTTTGTCACATGATAATTCATGGAAATTCATGGAAATCCGCTTTCGGGTCTCGGAACCGGTAGTCCGAGGCAACCTGCGATGTGTACAACGTCAGGACCAATTAATTGGCAAGGCATTCAATTCAATTCAATTCAAATTTTATTTGTAGAGCACTTTTAACAATGGACATTGTCTCAAAGCAGCTTTACAGAAACATTTAAACACAGGATACAGATTTTAAGTGTGTGAATTTATCCCTATTGAGCGAGACGGTGGTGACGGTGGTGAGGAAAAACTCCCTAAGGTGATAGAGGAAGAAACCCTGAGAGGAACAAGACTCAGAAGGGAAACCGTCCTCATCTGGGTAACAACGGATAGAGTGAAAGTAAAAGAAAGTACACTATGGTATCTCAAACATGGGCCATGACTTTCTAAAATGTTGCCGCCAGAGACTTTCTGTGAAGTGTCTCTCCACCACTATCTCCCAGACCCATGGGCTTCATCACATAAGGGCAGGCGCTCTATAAAATGACCAACTGCTCCATTCTGAAGTCGTCTTCTGATATTTCGTGCAATTCTTTGACAGTAAGCTAGTCGATTTCATTTAATTGTCTCGAAACTCTCTCCATTTTACAAAGATTTGAGGGCATGTGCGACGCAGATGGTACATAATTTGCGATTATACACAAAACTATGAATGGAAGCGGCGGAAGGGCAGATTTGTTTTGTGCCACAACAAAAGATGTTTTTTAAAGGATGATGTCATCGCAGAGGAGATATTTGTTTATGGAAGGCGTCTCCAGTGCAAGCACTTTGTAACAGTTAAAGGTAAAGCTGTAACTTTAAGTGTTCAGTTTCGCAGTAACATGACAAGTTTTGGGGGTTTGTCTGTCTTGTTAACTTCAAGAGAGAGAAAAAACGCAGGAACGACGCGAACGACTATTAATGCAAGTGAGAACTTGGTTTTTGGACATTTCACAACATTAAATGCAACTATAAGTGGATATGTGTTGTTCATTACATTCACGGCAATTGGCAGACGTCCTTATCCAGAGCGACTAACATTCTTCTCATTTGTACAACTGAGCAGTTGAGGGTTAAGGGCCTTGCACAAGGGCCCAACAGTGGAAGCTAGGCAATGCTGAGGCTTTCACCCCTGTCCTTCTGATCAGTAGTCCAACGTCTTAACCACTGCCCTATTAAAATATTCAAATGTTTTTATTTAAAAATGTCATCTTTGGCAAATTGCTGTTATATGAAAATATCCAACGTGGATTATTTTCCTATTACAGCATGCTCCCAGATATTTTTTTACTTCTTACTTATCTAAGGTACTTACAAACTTCTTTTTTGTTTCTCCACACAGCTACATAAGAGCCACCTATAAGCAATTAAGAATGCTAGATATATAGTATGAACATAAAATAAGTGCTTAAAATGACGGAGAGCTAATGAAGCGATAAACAATTAGCGAACCCACTTCCTCATTAGGAATGGCTGAGGATTAGTGATGTTATTATGGGTACCGATTGATTTATTTCAGATGTAATGTGCTGGAACACCATCTACAGTTCAAACTGTGTAAGTACTGTGTAGAAACATACTGAATGCTGCAGAAACAGAGAAAGAAAGCATGGATACAAGTGAAAAGAAATACATCTTGGACATGCAGCAGATGTTCGGTCTCATCGCCAGGTGTCTCATTTTCTCCAGATTTGGATTTTTGTTTTTTTTGGGGGGGTGGGGGGGGGGGGTTATGTGGTTCTGGGTGTCCATCAAATAAAGTGTCCGTTTGAGTGTAAATATAGAAAAGCGTCTATGGAAAACAGGCACAGTAGGAGGCAGCAGGTGGGAGAGTCAGGTTAGCCTGATGTCAAGCGCTCAGCAGCAGGTGGTCACACTTCCTCAAGAAGTACTTGAGAAAGAATCAAACACACACACACACACACACACACACACACACACACACACACACGTGCACATTTTCACTTGCTGCTTGTTGCCATATCTCTCATGCAGGCCATCTGTTCTTTTCCCGAGCCTCTTGAAGAGACACAGACATCGTGTCATTAAGAAGGCAATATGGTGCCCACATTCACCGCTGTGGCTCCAAATTTCAATTTGAAATGAGATGGTGGGTGAGCTAAACAACTTGATTTAAAGCAGCTTCTGACGAGCTGGTGATTTCCTGTCGTGAAGAGAGAGAGAGAGAAAAAAGATCTAACCGGATCTCACTGTAAATCAGTGTTAATTTTATAAGCTGTCAGGGTTGCCAGGTGTTAATAAATGCACATTTATTTTGAATGTGCTTTGTTTACGATCATTTCTGTACGTCAGGAAATACTCCGAAGCACACACCTGGACATCTTTAACGAAGTCATCTGTGTTTTTATCCTATTTCTATGTAAGACCTGAACCCTAATTATTAAAGTGCTGTGTAGTTATTTTGCCTTAATATCTCATTAATCCAACTTAATAAATTGTTATTTCAATTCATTCGACTTGGCGTCTTGGTAGTGCAAGATAGTACGTCACTATTTTAACTCGATGTCCTGTTTGACTTAGTGCATCATTGTTTCAAGTTACATCAATAGTTCGAGTTTGTATTTCATTATTTCGACGTGATTACTCATTATTCCAAGATGTGGGTACATTTATTTCAAGTTATCTCATTGTTTCAAGATATTATCTAGTTCTTTTTCAAGTCGAAGTAATGACATGCCTTGAAATAACAAGATCACGTGAAATAATGGTGTAATATCTTGAAATAATGAGATCATTTGAAATAATTGCACAACATCTTGATACAACGAGATAATAACATGGTAGCAACTCTAAATAACGTAACATCTTCCAATAATGTGATTGCTTGAAATAACGTCGACATATCTTGGAATAACGAGATAATTGGAAATAATGGCACAATGAATAAGAAACTGATAGCTTGGAATTATGGGATAGTGTAACGAGAAGTAACCAAATAATAACGTAAAATAGTGGCAGATATTTTGAAATACAGAGGTGTTTTGAAATGATGGCATGGTGTCTTGGAATAATGCGATAATATGATAATAATAATTAGAAAGAATGACAAAGTAATGGAATAATGGCTTGAAATGACAAAATAATAAGATAATAGCTAAAAAATACTGGCATAATATCTTGACATAACAAAATATTTTAAAATAATGGCATAATATCATGAAATGCCTAATTGTTAAGTCAGAATAATGACCTAGCACTCTGTGAATCCACACACAGACAGACAGACAGACAGACAGACAGACATGACTACCTGTATTGTCCTCTGCATTCTGCACTGGTCCTATTCAGCTTCCTCTTAACAATTCCCTTAAATTGCAACCTACGTTCTTAACCAGCTCAACTATACAACTTAAGAATTTCAATTATCTGTAACTCGTTCACTGTCCTGATCAGTCTTTCAGCACATTAAACTTGTACAAGACTCTGCTTTCTTGAAGGAGTATGGTCGATATCCATTTCTCAGGAACTCAGGAACACTCTGTAACAGCATTTCCGGCTTTCAAAGCCCAAACGGATTTTCTCCTTTACTCAGTAATCTTCCACACTCCTCATAGATATTTCTCACGTAATATCACGTATTACATTTGGTTGCATATTGCACGATTTTTCATTCAAGCGTTCTTGTTTAATGCTTTGTCATTTTGTCATGAAAACCTTTGCCTTGTATTTTTATCAGCTTTTACTCGAAATCTGCCTTGGACAAGTGATGGCTTATGAAAACATCATTAGACAGTAAAATCCCTAGTGTTAAATTAACACCCAGAGTGTTCATTTGTGTCCGATGGACTTATATAAATACTGTAGGGTGTAAATTCAACACTCTGGGTGTTACATCAACACTAGGGATTGTGCTGTGTACATGAGTTACAGAGATACTGTCGCTACCATGAAGTTGATTATTTTCCAATAGGATCATTGGCATGAAGTGTTTTATTCCTCTTATATCACAGTATATTAATAAAAACTGGATCTACTAACAGAGATGCTGTTATAGAAAATTAATCAACCAGAATTGGGAATTCGACATCACTGTGGTGTAAATACATATTAGTATTTGCATCATTGCAGATCTTATGACACGAGATGTGAACATAGAGCGCTCTTCTGAATTATCGACCTGTTGTGATGTGTTTTGTGAGATCATGTAACAATAATGCCCAGAAGGGGGCGCACTTTCTTAGTTTATGCTGAGCACGGTTTGGTGATTCCACTGGTTTAAAATACACCAACTAATCCTGGTTGAAAGGGCAAAACCTCACAGCACTGCACATGATTTAAGCTCTCTCACACAGCTTAAACTGTATCAAAATATAATCTAAAGTATGTTATAGCAGAGAAAGATCATAAAGGTTAGGCCTTTAAGCCTCGAATGTTTCTGTTGCGTTGACTAGAACCTAATTAGAGGTTACAATGGATCAATTACATAATTTTTAAAAAATTTTTATGGGGCAGTTAAAGTTAAGTCATACTGTCAGTCTCATAAATAGATGTCCAGATGTTGGGATCACTGAGAAAGGTCTTCCTTTTTGCTTGTCCAGCTGTGCTCTGAGGTTAAACAGTGGCTTTGCCCTGAGTAACTTTCATTTAATGACCTTTACTGGCAGGACTGGCTGAATTCACCCAATTTTTCCGACATCATAGGACTAATAAAAGTATTTTGCTTGCATGACAGTAGACCTATTATAAGTTTTCACTGAATCTTACTGCATAGATACAATATTTGCATACTGTAATATTATAAAGAAATGAAAGACAATCTTTAACCATGTATCGCAAAAAAAAAAAAAGTGCAACTTTCAGGTCAACGTTTAAGTCTTAAATACTGTATATGATGTGATACTTTGTTCATGAACTTGATTTCCACTCACATCAGTGGGTACATTTAATATCTCCTATTTCCTCTCATAAAGGGGTTTACATGGGAAAAAAGTTAACAAATAAACTGCAAATATGCTATTTAGAATGAAAGTTGTGGTAAGTTGAATACGCTAATAGTACAGAAACATAGAAAGTTAATAAGTAAAGACAATACATCCATCTGTGTGGCATATTTTATGTCTCTGCAAACCGCTCAGGGAACGCAGATCCAGAGCTTTTGTTTGTTGGTGCTTGGGCCACTTTTTTTTTTGCCATTTGTCAGACATTAAGATGACTGGGTTGTTCTTTATCCTGGTCAGGATGGCGGATCCGGACTCCATCCCAGGAACACCGAGTGCAAGGAATGGGACGCCATTCCATCTGAGAAAACCAGTTCTTTAATAATATATTCACAAGAACCTTTGACCTATTTCAGAATTTTGTCTTTATTACTGAAGTGTACTGTAGTCCTTCCTGTAAATCAGTACATCAGCATGTGAGTGCCATCTAGTGGAGAGTGAGTGCTCTATCTAGCTACGCATGTCTAGATTCATAAACTACTTATCTTATTTGAACATGTCTTAATCTGAAGTGACGTTCAGGCATTTTAAAAATAACGCAATGAGCCATTGAAGGAATAAAACCTATTACTGATAAAAAAAAATTATAAGTTTACAATGGAAAATGTGTTTGATTATCCATATCAGACTCTGTCTCATCATCTGAGGTAAAAGTTACTCCCAAACCTCATAGTTGTCTCTTCACTTGCTAACACTGGTGAGGAATTATTGTATGATCAATACGTAAGCACTCTTCTCTGTTTTGATGATGTGATGGCACAGCGTAGACATTTTGTCAGGGGTTTTCTGATTACAACCTGAATTTATTTACCATTTTGCCACATGGCCCTACAACAACTTGATCACATCCTGAGGAAACCACACTTAGCTAGCAAGCTTTTATACCAGGGGTGTCCAATCTTATCCGGAAAGGGCCGGTGTGGGCGCAGGTTTTCATTCCAACCAATCAGGAGCCACTCACGTCACCGAGGCATTGATTCCCTGTCGCACACAGCAGGTTATTCCAGGTGGAACACAGAAGTAAAAACAACAGTCCACAGTATGTAAGATGGCACCACTGCGTCGCAACCACAGGGGCACTGAAAACAATATAACTTAAATAACGTTCTGTTATCTAAAACAATATGACTTAAACAAACAAACAAAACAAACAAAACGGTGACAGGAGCGGCAGCGAAACGTGTCATCGTACCCTGTCACCGGAACCGGAGAAATGTAGCTGAAGAGCGGAAGCTCAAGTTTATGAGCTTTATTAATAGGCCCTGTTTCAAAGATGATCAAATGTTTGTTGTCCAAATATGTCAAAATAGCCAACAATTACCATTGGGTGTACTTATTTTATCACGACTGAATACACGTATGTATTACACACAATTTTTTACATAGAAACATACAAAGGAATGCTGTGAAGCAAAGATGTCTTCAAAAATAATAAAATTACACGTTTCTACATTTAAAAAAATATTATGAAGAGCAGTAAATAGTAATATACTAAACAAAGTCAGTATTTGGTGTGACGACCCTTTGCCTAAGGAAAAAAAAGTATTCTCAGGTACACTTGTTTAGTTTTATAATGAAATTTGCTGATAAGTTTTACTGAGCATCTTGGAGAATCCGCTGCAGTTCCTCTGACTGTCGCACTCATGACTTTTTTTTTTTTTTTGCTAATGTAGAAGTCATAAAATACCTATACCTACATATACATATATGCATATATACACTGTACAGCGCTGTGCAAAGGTCATCACTAATTATTTAGCGGTAAAAATGATTATAAATGTACAGTACATTAATTCCAGTTTCAGTCAAACAGCCACACATGCAGGTTAATATTAAAAATAAAATATTTATGATTTCATACTCTCTTAACTGTTCAGTAGTCTGTGATTTATGATCAGTAACAATAATGATGGAAAATTATATTCAACAGAAAGTCACACAGGTCTTCAACATTAAGAACAGGATGAATTTATTCCAACAGGAAGATCTTGTTTTAATGCCGCACACTGACACATGATGATGATGATGATGATGATGATGATGATGATGATGATGATGATTATGAATAATGATTTCCTGTGAAGTAATTAACAGTGTATATAACACTCCCTCCAGGATTTCATCATTTTGTGATCACATTTTTTTCTTTCTGGATGATTTGAGTCTCATTCCAGTTACTGTAGTAATTAAACTCAACATTGCAAAGACAGAAAGATTCTTTTTCTTTGCGCAACACGTAGTTGAGTGTGAACTTTTCTTGTTGCTGGTATGTTTGCTGTTTTTTAAAAATTATTATTATTATTTAAATGATACAGACGTCCTTTTTTTCCTGGTCATCTTAACACATTTTTATCAGTAGGAAATAAATCTTGTGGAAAGTCAGGTTATTACAGACATGCTAAAGCTCTAGATGATGTAAGGTGTTAATTTTCGATGCACTTCTGCCCTCTAGTGGTAAAGAACACACTTTATATGACGGTTAATTTATAGACTCAGATTAACGATAATGTAAAGTATTATTATTTAAATATTTATACACTCATCGTCCTATTTATTAGGAACAATCATACACCTTCACATTCGTGCAATTATCCAACCACGTGTCAGCAGAACGATGCATAAAGTCATGCAGATGCAGGTCAAGAGCTTCTGTTAATGTTCACATCAAACATCAGAAGAAAAATCTGAGGAGAACTGTCTTATTTTTGCTTCATAGAGAATCGTATTGAGTCAATATAATGTTCCGTTTCTTTCCTGAAAGATATAACAAAGGGTTTAGGGTTTTGTTTTTTTTACAGTAAAACTTTTTGCCATTTAAAGAATAAAATGTATTATATAAACCTGACTGCGCATGTCTCTACAGTTCTCCAAAAGACCAAATAATAAATGTTTCCATAACAACATAAATTGGCCATCAACATGCTTTGTAATAAAATCACAAACATTTTGCCAAAACGGTCTTACAAATAGGCAGAGTGCCAAAACTAATGCACCACCAGTACACTACAGTCTGGGAGGTCAGTTTTTGACTGCCCCGCATGCCTTAAGGAGGTGGTCACCAACCCTGTTCTTGGAGATCTACCTTCCTGAAGACCTAATTAATTAATTAATTGGTGAACATTAGATCAGAATTTCATTTCCTGACATTTAGATCTAATCTGGTATAATCAGGAAAATAATCAGCGACAGGTTGATTTTATGTAAAGAGGACAGGTTGATTGTTTTTCTATAACAGCAGGTCTTGAATTTTTCTGGAGTCCTGACAACCGAAACAGCTTTATCTATAACTGATCTACTGTTCAATAAATACAGCCATAACATTAAAACCACTGACTGGTGACGTGAACATTGATTATCTGGTTACAAAGGCGCCTGTCAAAGGTTGGGATTTATTTATTAGGCAGCAGGTGAACCGTCAGTTCTCGAAGTTGACGTGTTGGAAGCAGGGAAAACGGGCGAGCGTAAGGATCTGAGCGACTTCGACGAGGGCCAGATTGTGATGGTTAGACGACTGGGTCAGAACATCTCCAAAACCACAGGTCTTGAGGGGTGTTCTCAGTATGCAGTGGTTACTACCTACCAAAAGTGGTCCAAGTAAGGACACTCAATGAACTGGTGACAGGAAGATGGTGGCCTGGTCTGATAAATCATGTTTTCATGTGTTCACTTACCTGGAGAAGAGATGGAGGAAAGCCAGCGGAGGCAGTGTGATGCTCTGGGCAATGTAGAAAATCAACATTGTTTTCTTGCTTTATTTGAATCTGTTCATTACAAGGCTGTGAATGAGCTGAAATAATGTATGATAACAAGCGCATTCATATAAACCTGTGCTTTACAGCTGCTCTGTAGAGAGCTGCTGTTATAGATAATTAATAAACACCTTCTGACTTTAAGAGCTAAGGTGTAAACTGAGGAAATGAGGTGGTTATTTGTGATCAGAAAGACGTGTAATGTAGTTTGACTATGTTTTTGGGGGGTTTTGTATTGAAGATCTGGTTGTTATTGGGTTGGTACACATTATTGTGAAGGGTGTTTAAGGAACTCTGTCTTTTTTTCCCTTCTAAGGATGACTTTGTAAAGTGGTTGGCGAGTGTTTTTTAGAAGTGCTGATGTACATGTTCAGATCGGAGCGAACATGACGACGGTGTCGACACATGAACCAGCTGAAAACACACACACTCACACACGTACATGTAATGACTGTTAAAACAAAACAAAACAAAAAACAAGCAAACAATAACTATATCCATCATACGTAGTCTTAATAATTATACAGAAATGCTGATGTTAATGCATTACAGCAATAAACTGTATATGGTTAGAAACAATACCACCCTACAGTAATTTACAGTCTAAATACTGCACCATACGTTCAATATTCGTTCATTGTTTCGTCAAAAGTTCAGTTTACTCTTTTATTATTCCGTAAATGACCATCTTTATTTCATTATAAAAGCATCTTATAAAACCATGATAAACCCCCATGATATAGCCATAGTATTAAAACCATGAACGGTCCAGATGTGAAACGTGTGTGAAACACAAGAAGATAAAGATTGAACCTACTTTTGACTAAATGTTTGATTAATTTTGATAGATAGATTGAAAATGTTTCAGTTTGATTCTAAATTCTGATTCTTTCTGATCCTGATTGATTCTGAATGAATATGATTCTGATTGGGTAATTCTGATTTTGATTGATTTTGTTTCTGATCCAGATTCTGATCTTGATTTATTATTTTGAGTGTGATTCTGACTCTGATTCCATTTGGCTACTTGGCAGTGGTAGTTCAGTGGTTAAGATGTTGGACTACTGGGCCCTTGAGCAAGGCCCTTAACCCTCAGCTTAACCCTCGTATCTATACTGCCCTCTATTGGTCAGGGTAGATTGGTGCATTGATATCCGATCAGAAATTCTGTAGTCATAGTTTTGTAAAAGAATAAGGATTTTACTACATATATAAGAGAAATAACAAGGTACTACATTTAAGAGGAGAAAAAACATGGCACTTCTGAATCATTGTTCCATTTATTGTATGGGAGTGTGTACAGTTATTGTTTATTTGCTTTAATATACTTTTTATGCCTATTATTATAATTATTTTTTATATAAATAAACAAAACCATAAGAAGACATATATTCACAAACGAAATAATATTCTGATAGTTAAAAAAAAAAAAATCACGTTTATAACATTAAAATCTCCTAAAAGAATTTATCTTCCAACAACATATCTTCTTATCTTCCTGATCCCAGCAGCCATTAATGCACACCTTAAAGAAACTGTGACCACATGGGATAGTCACCGGATCCTTCAGTAGATCCAGACACACTGGACAGCTGAACTGATCCACTGAAAGCTGATCTACTGAAATACCGGCCTCGGCCATTTTCCTAAACTCACACACTGACAGAGAGAGAGAGAGAGAGAGAGAGAGAGAGAGAGAGAGAGAGAGAGAGAGAGAGAGAGAGAGAGAGAGAGAGAGAGAGAGAGAGAGAGAGAGAGAGAGAGAGAGAGAGAATGTATGTGGAGTGGCCTGCTCTCAATAACAGGCGAAAAAGGAAGGAAAACCATGTGAGCATGTCCACATCACTTGCAGTTGGGCTCAACACATGCTCTATGTTCACTCTGAGGTGAATAATTCCTACTAAGCTGTAAGATGTCCAGAGCACCAGTTCCACACTAGTCCTGTCTGAGCTGTATCACAGTGGCGTCATGGGAACAAACTCTCTCTTAACATCAGCAAAATGAAGGAAATGATAGCAGACTACAGGTAGTCCCAGTGGAAAGTACACCAAAGTTATTATCATTAACAAAAACTATGACAAAAACTAAAACTATCAGTGAGAAACCATTCGCGTTAACTGAAATAAAAACAAAAATGTATGTCTCCAAATAAACGAAAACTAAACTGCGACTATACCCTGCAATACATATGAAAACAAAATAGTATTTCAGAGAATAAAACTTTCATACTTGTATTTTAAATGTTGGATGGTTTGAATTAAGAACAGAGGTTGAACTGTGTGGATCCATGTTGCCCAATCGTAAATGACCAGTAGATGGCAGAGTAACATGTATTTGAACTCCTTGGTACAGCAGTGATTTAGTAGCAGTGGAGCTCATAGGGGTGTAGTTTCCATGGAGGGATAAGGGGGAGGTAACCCACCCAATAATCAGAACTAGTAATCACACACACCCTTACACATCAACAGAGCTTGATGTGGACTTCAAGTTCCTCAATGTTCACTTCACCAATAACCTCACTTGGTTCTTCCACACCAAGAAGCTCATAAGGTCTGCCTGAAAGGGACTGCAGAAGCTGAAGAACTTGTGTCTGTACCGTAAAACCCTCACCTACGTCTACCACTATATCGTAGAGACCAACCTGACCGGGTGCATCACTGTGTGCTGGCAGTTGCTCCACCCACAGCTCAACAAATCAGCCTTCTTCCATCTTCACAATATTTTCCACCTCTGCTCCTCTCATTAAAGGGACAGAAACACTGGTTCATGTGTTCATTACATCACATCTCGATTAGTGTTAAACCTAGTGTTTTCGTTCCCACACACAAGCCTAGTACTTTCCTATCCTTTTTTCTATTTTAAAATAATACATACATATATATAATGTATATATGAATAATCGGACAATGTCTATGAATAGTTTAGCTTCTTATGTTTAACCAGATTGCACCACAGATGCTTTATTTTGAGTCACATAACCTCACGGTTCCAGAATCCCAGATCCTGAACCCAGCATATAGGGGCTGAGTGAATGTGGTGTGGACTCTATAGAGGAACTTCATCGTGTCAGAGACACTGTAGAAGGACAGAGTTCCTGCACCATGATCCACATACACTCCTATTCTGGAGGATGGTGGACCTCCAAGATCAGTCTCCAAATTATTGTGCCAGAAAGATAGAGTGGAAGACGAACACACCAGAGTCCAGGACTGCTTGTTGCGTCCAAACAGGCACTCATTACCCCACCCCTTCCTGTTAATATCTTTATAAGAGACCGATATGTACACAGAGTCCTCACTTTTCCACTCCACCTCCCAGTAACAGCATCCACACACACTCTCCTTACTCAACACCTGAGCATAATTGTCAAATCTATCAGGATGATCAGAGATTCTCTGGGCTTTCTCATTACGCGTCACTACTCTGTTCTTCTCAGACAGAATAAAGGAACGGTGTCCTGTATTGGGATCCAATGTCAATGTACAGAAATCTGAGAAAGAAAAATGTGAACGTTAGACATGAAGCCAACTTGCGAACTCCATAATGCAATGATAATCATCATCAGTTGTTCTTATTTTCCATCATTCATCATTCATTTGCACATTCATTCACATCTAGGGTCAATTTAAAATATCCAATGCCCCCGCCCCCCGCCCCCCGCCCCCACCACCATCCATGTGAGATCTCTGCCCAGAACTGGGTTCTACAGTTTCCCAAAATCTTAGCTAAACTAAATTAGACCTCTGGCTGAACCTACCATCATGATTAAACAAGTTATTAAACAATAACTTAGGCTTAGTGGTTAGCACGTTCGCCTCACACCTCCAGGGTTGGGGGTTCGATTCCCACCGTGGCCCCGTGTGTGTGGCGTTTGCATGTTCTCCCCGTGCTGCGGGGGTTTTCTCCGGGTACTCCAGTTTCCTCCCCCCGTCCAAAGACATGCATGGTAGGCTGATTGGCATGGGTGTGTGAATGTGTATGTGATTGTGCCCTGCGATGGATTGGCACCCTGTCCAGGGTGTACCCCGCCTTGTGCCCCACGCTCCCTGGGATAGTCTTCAGGTTCCCCGTGACCCTGAGAAGGATAAGCGGTATAGAAGATGGATGGATGGATGAATTCTGTAACATCAAGCCCAGACACTTCTCCTCTAGAACACAAGAGGGTGCTCTCTCCTGAATTCTAGGACACTTCCTTGGTTACTCCACACACTTCCTGTTTGTTATTTGTTACATGGACAGTTTGCTAGCTTTTTTTTATGGACCTCTTGTTTATGAATTAGTTTTGTCTAGCCACGTTTTTGATTTTTGCATTGTAATTTGTTGCTATCTTTGATTTCTGGTATTTTGACATTTTTTAAGATCACAATTTGGATCTGATATACCAAGACAGCTGACTGTTCTTGACGCCGAGTTTTTTAAATAAACCTTCTGCACATGGATCCTCACTTTGTCTCTGGCAGTTTGTGTCATATTTTGGGATTTCTCTTCCATGTGTTTAATGGGCATTCAATGGGTTAATTAGTCATCAAACGAAGAATAATTAATAATGTGTCTATAACAATTGTGCAGTTTATTGAGTTTTGAATAATAAAGTAATCTGAGAATTCTCCAGCTAACCTCAGAAGTCTGATTTTGTGCTGGGTAATTAGAAAATACCATGAAATTAGCAATATGGTACCTTGGATAAATACATTTTCAAATAAAATTATCTTAAAACACATAGTGATGGTCCCTGAAAAAAAAGACAAGGGATTATGCATTTTCCCAAAATACAAAAAAGTGTGTGTGTGTGTGTGTGTGTGTGTGTGTGTGTGTGTGTGTGTGTGTGTGTGTGTGTGTTTGTGTGTGTGTGTGTGTGTGTGTTTTACTCCTACACTTCAGCAAATCTTCTCTGCTCTGTGGGGGTAAGATCATCTGAACTACTGCAGCTGTGGAAACACAGAAACAAAAAAAATGTTGCTTATGTTTTTTGCTCAAGCCTTTATCACATATAAAAGTGTGTATTTTTTTTATAGCCCAGTCTTCAAAGGTTTTTATTCTATGCTTTTTAAACAGTCAAACCGAAGAAGAAGAAAAAAACAACTTTTACCAGCAAAGAGAAAAGAGCAACAGTGAATTATCTGGGCAAGAAAGTCTTTCTATGTAAAGCAGTGTCATCTAATGGATTGCTGAAACACACATGCTGAATCAGGGCAAGGAAAATGGGCAAGGAAAGAACACACTGAAGAACATTTGTGATTGCATGTTGCAGCACGGCATTTTATCATTTCCATTGCACTCAAATATTCACTGTATTTCCAGTCCGTTAAAAGACTGAGTCACTCCTTCTCCCATATTATTCACCATTCCAACAGTCTGTCTTTTTCTGGCTAATAAAAATACTGATTTACGCCATGCATAAGTTTGAAAAACTGCCTTAAGTAACGCTTGCTTTGACTGTGTGCAAAAAAAAATAAAATAAAAATCACTCTAAAAAGTGTGCATGTAAAAACTTTACTACAGACCGTCAGAGATTGGAGATAGAGCAATTGTCACTGGATGCACAATCTCTGCAGCAATAAATCTCCTGGTCAATTCAGTTGAGAAACTGAGATGGGTAGCCGTACTTTCAGGGTCCGATCTGGGCTTTTATGGACATCCTGACAATAACAGCAAGGTTGAAACCACAAGAGGCTAGAATGGAATTGAAACCATTGAAATCCGGAAGTCCAGGACTTATCAGGCAAGAAGGTTCCAGGGAACGATGGCTGTATGGCAGCAGTATTTTTATTGATCAAAATACTACATCATATTGTCACTTTGTTGAAGCTCTTGGCAAGCATGCACACACGCACAACAAATACATGTCGGTGAATTTCACCTCCCCTGAAGGGTATCCATTGATCATGGAACCACAGTTACATATGTAACGGTTGTTGCGTGGCCAGTTGTAGACAATCGTACAGGCAGGGTGAGTCTCCCGTATTACATCATTGATCCCAGACTAGGAGGAGGAGAAGGAGGGCTAAAATGCTTCCTTTGACACACATAAAGCCAGCCATTACAGTTTTTCAATATGCTCCTCATGCAACATTACAGGCCAGCTAAACATGCTCGAAGGAGAACGTTAAACTCCCAGATGCACTGGGGGAAAAAAAGCTCGTTGAATTCGCTTGATTCAAATGCATACATTGGTTTGACGTGACTGAATTGAGTTACGTTAATCTGTTTGCGCAGATCCAGCGTGATTTGATCATGTGTTTTCAAAGCCCAGAATAAAACTGAACTCTCACCCAAACTGAGCATTAACCTCAGGTCTGTGTTGTTCTGCAACAGCCACATTACTGCTGTGCTCTTCTACCACACATGATTTAGCTATGTTAATTTTACACAATAGTCCCCGTCAGTGCAAACATCTTCACACGATTCCATAATGTAAATGTTTACATTAATACTGCATTAATTGGTCGTGTGTGATCGGTTACTTATCTAAAATAAGCGATGAAATCCCATTTTGATGAGATACGTAATATGTGTATGTAAACTATACACAATAGAGTCTCTTAAATCTGACTGACCACATATTCCCTTTTTACAGTGTACCAATGACTTGACATGTCTTGACCATGCTCCGATCAACCAGTTTTTAGCCAATTATGCCCTTTTAACCTCCTTGCAATGGATGGTTGTGACATCATTATGTTTTAAACAAGGGGTGTCCAATCTTATCCGCAAAAGGCCGGCGTGGGCGCATGTTTTCATTCCAATCAAGCAGGAGCCACACTTGATTCCACCTGTTTAATCAGTTGATCTTGGCTTTCAGTAGACTCCGGTTTGGCTTCTGCTTGGTTGGAATGAAAACCTGCACCCACACCGACCCTTTCTGGGAAGTTCATATGATTACTATGAAATCAGCCCAATGAAGCAGTATATTTTCTTTTACCATGTTCAGGGAGTTTGATGAATTCCTTCTGGCAGAATTTCTCGAGTCTCTTTTTCAAATCAGAGAGAGATTTCCTCACTCCATAGAATGTGAGATGTTGATCGACGGAGATGCTGGGTGAGTCGTCTTTTCCAGAAGCGGCACACAGAGACTGGAAACGCTACATAATGAAAGAAAAAAACACGGAGGAGGAGAATTTAAATTAGTCCAGTTTTGAAAAGTCTAGTAAATTTGTTCACGGACTCCAGCTAACAGAACGCACTGCTACAGTACAACATAGTCGAACAATCCAACTCCATTTCCCATCAGCACCGCAGACTACAAAACTCAATGAAACATGAAAAAGCTCAGTGGACTAAGTACCCAAACCTGTGCACAAACACTTTTAAACTATAATTAGCCTGTACTTTCATTCATGCTCCTAGCATTTTCACTAACGGTGATTCCAAGCCAGTTTAGCTGCTCTTCGTGTTTACCTTTGTTAAGCCTGTTTGGTGATCACCTGCCTGTATTTGACCTCTCTTATGAATTTGTGTTTTTAGATTATTTGCCTGGTTTAATAATAAAGAAAACTTACACTTGCATTCAACGCTGCTGTCTGCCTGACAATGACTGCGTTTACATGGACAACAATAATCCACTCTTAACCCGATTAAGACCATACTCTAATTAAGAAACTACCATGTAAACAGCACTTTTTAATTACCTTAATCTGATTAAGGTCATACTCGAAGTAAGCACTAATCGAATTAAGACAGGTGGAGTACTCCTGTTTTAGTCGCATTATGGACGTGTATTACAGACATGTAAACACCTTAATCACATTATTATCTTACTCACAGTAAGGTCAATAATTAGATTACTGCTGTCCATGTAAACGTACCAAATTACATCGAAGACACAGTTGTGATTTTAGAGGGGGGAAAATATTTTTGGGAATAGTCATCTCAGGATGTTTCTGAGGAACAGCTCACTCTGTAGAGTGTAGTGAGTATTACCTGGAGGAAATGGATGTGATCGTGTGTTTGTGAAAGCTGCTCCAGCTCAGTGACTCTCCTCTGAAGATCAGCGATCTCCTGCTCCAGTTGCTCCAGGAGTCGTTCAGCTCGACTCAGTTCAGCCTTCTCCTGAGCTCTGATCAGCTCCGTCACCTCCGAGCGCCTTTTCTCCATGGAGCTGATCATCTCAGTAAAGATCCTCTCACTGCCATCGACTGCTGTCTGTGCACTGCGCTGTTAGGAGACGCACACACAAGATCAAAGTCCATTTAAAGCTCAACTATAATGTGTGTGTATATGTGTGTGTGTGTGTGTGTGTGTGTGAGAGAGAGAGAGAGAGAGGGAGAGAGAGAGAGAGAGTTGTAATCTACATGATATGTATGAAACACTGTATAGCTTTGAGAAACCAGCAAACACTTATTAATATACACAATAATATGTTGGAAAAACGGGTGTGGTTTGATTGAGAGCCTTGAAAACACTATTGTGCATCTTGTGAGCGTAAAGGAGAAGGCATCACGACAGTTTTCTACAAGTAAGATCTTTCAGGCTGAGGAAGAAAAGACGCCGAGGCAACGGTATGACCCTGAATGGTGTCTATTCTAATAGTGTAGTAAGAACATGAGAGCCTCGTGATGACCAGCTGCATTAGAAATTGTCTGTACTAGACAATGAAAAGAATATAAACCTATCAAATAAGTGAGAATTTTTTGTCCCACAACAAATAGATAATTAACACATAAATTGTGTGATTAATATGTAAATTGTTCGGTACTACAAAACATCGAGTGCTGGATACAGAAAAAAAGATTTTTGGATTTTCATCCCTGATCGTGGTTAAAAAAGAGGGCCATGCCATGGATTAAGTAGATTTTGTCATCCTAGTGATGTCAGCTGTACATACAAAATAACCGGTTTGGATGGTGGCTTTATGTGGTTTGAGCCTTTTGAATTTGGAGCAACCGCTTTTTATTTCCTGCTTCTTTAGTTTCTTTGTTTTTGCTTTGGGCTCATGCTCATGGCTAGCTAGTTAGCCATATAGTTTGCAATGAACTTGTAAACATGCGTGCATAAATGTGATATTACACTGTCTTTACTAATGCCCAGTTTCTGACTTCAGTGTGTTATTTTCCTGATTTAACATCTTGTTTTCCTAACCTGTGCGTCATGTTTTCCTGCCTTGAATACCTTGATCACTTCCACAGTTATCAGTAGTAAAATTAACTCTTAAATGGAGTCTACTGAGATCAAACTGTGCAGGCTCTTTGTTGGTACCTCGGATAACAAAGGCTACAGCAGGGGGCAGAGCTGTCTCTAACAAAGCCCCACGGTAATGGAACAGTCTTTCTGTTAGTGTTCGGGACTCAGACAGAGTCTAGTCTTAAGGTCAAGGCAGCAAACCTATTTGTTTATTCAAACCTATTTGTACTATTGACAAGTACAGCACTTTAGTTCTTCCTATCGGATCTCTAATTACCTTAAGATTGTTTGCAGCCTTTTTCAGCTCCTCCACCTTCTTCTGCTTCTCCTGGATTCTCTGCTTTGATTTCATCTGCTCCTTCTTTAACTCACTCTGATGAGAAATAAAATACATTTCACTGTGTATGCACTGTATGATTGTGAGCTCAGTGGGTGAATATTAACTGCAACTAAATAATTTACCTTTATTCTACAGATCTTTGACAGTTATGTGACGCTATAAAGCCGTATTGCTATAAGACGGGTGTTAGCTGATCAAATGTTCACTGACCGGTCCGACTACTTTAGCATGGATGATAAAAGACTTTATTTGTTTGTGATTAACAAACCACAGCCCTTTTCATTGTTTAGACATTTTTTATTAATAAAACTAGTTTTACATTCCTGACCTGTTTCTTGTTTCTTTCGGTTGAAGTTGGAACTGTATTGTGGTCTTTGTGTTCGTGCATTTTGCACAAAACGCAGATGCATCTTTGGTCAGTACGACAGTAGATCTCAACAAGCTTATCATGCTCAGAGCAGATCTTCTCTTGTAGATTTCCAGTCGTTTCGACTAACTCGTGCTTTATGAAAGCAGGAACTTCATAGTGAGGTTTCAGATCAGTTTCACAAAAGGAGGCCAGACACGTCAGACAGGACTTGACGGCTTTGCGTTTTCTCCCGGTACAGAAATCACATGCCACATCTCCAGGTCCAGCGTAACAGTCAGCAGGAGAAGCAGATTGGACTTCAGAATTCTTCAGTTTCTCCACCACTTCAGCCAGCATGTTGTTTCTGTGTAGATCAGGCCTTGGAGTGAAAGTGTTTCTGCACTGTGGACAGCGATACACTCCGCTCTTATCTTCCTGATCCCAGCAGTCATTAATACACACCTTACAGAAACTGTGACCACAGGGGATAGCCACCGGATCCTTCAGTAGATCCAGACAAATTGGACAGCTGAACTGATCCTGATCTACTGAAATTCTAGCCTCAGCCATTTTCCTGTTCTCAAACGCTGTGAGAGATTCACTCGAAGTTCGCTCTGAAATAAGCTTGTGTTGTGTATCGTGATGTGACAAAAAGCATGGGTGCGGCTCTACATGGGTGGAGAATGTAAATAAACTGAATAATCTCTGGCCATCTGAGCTGCTGCAGCTGTGGAGACGGAAACAGAATTTTTTTTCTTCATGTTCTTTCTATCGCTCTTTTTTATTCACATTTTCTGTGTGTGTGTGTGTGTGTGTGTGTGTGTGTGTGTGTGTGTGTGGGTGGGTGGGTGGGTGGGTGGGTGGGTGGGTGTGTGTGTTATAGTGGCAGAGGAAGCAGGTGGAGCATTAAAGACAGGGTGGGAGTGAAGGATTTAAAAGAGAATTACAATTTATTACAGTAGACAATTAAATGAAGAAAAGCAAACACACAAATCAGTTAACTGCCTAACAGTAAATTCACATAAATATGATCATAAATCATAAGCTTGCTCATTTACACAGTCTCTCACCATGTTCAGGGATTTTGATGAGTTCCTCTTGGCAGAATTCCTTGAGTCTCTTTTTCAGAGCAGAGAGAGATTTCCTCACTCTATTAAATGAGATGTTGATTGACAGTGATGCTGCGTGAGTCCTCACAGAGATCAGACTGAAAATTTGGTCTATTAAATCTGGGAGAGTGACGGCTGGAGACTAAAACCTGCACACAGCAATTAGGCATAAAATTAGAACAAATTACAGCTACAATTACTTGAAAGTTTTTAAGTAAAATCTTACAGCAGGTTGTTTCCGTATTAGAAAAGGTTCGAAGTGGAACAGTTTTAAACGTCTAAGAACCATTATTTATCCAGTGAAACCATAACCTGTATATTTCACCTGGAAATGTGGATGTAGTGTACCTTTATTACCTGGAGGAAGTGGAGGTGATTGGGTGTTTGTGAAAGCTGCTCCAGCTCAGTGACTCTCCTCTGAAGATCAGCGATCTCCTGCTCCAGTTGCTCCAGGAGTTGTTCAGCTCGACTCAGTTCAGCCTTCTCCTGAGCTCTGATCAGCTCCGTCACCTCCGAGCGCCTTTTCTCCATGGAGCTGATCGTCTCAGTAAAGATCCTCTCACCGTCCTCCACTGCTGTCTGTGCATTGAGCTGTTATCACACACACACACACACACACACACACACACACACACACACACACACACACAGAAGCTCATCTATCATTCCGTCTCTTACTGGGCCTCTAAATGACTCGTTGTCCATGTTGTGTGTGTTTCTAGGAGCAGCTCTGTCTCTGCTAACTGCTCACCTTTATAGTGTTCACACTAGGTAATTAAAATTTGTCTCTTAGATCTGTGTAGTGAGCTAAAAAGGGAGCTGTCAAGTTACTAAAAGTATGTTTTATTCGCGTTACTGTTTTTAGACAACAGCGCCGTGATTATTTCTGACGATGAATTTTCCGAGACATCTGATCGAGGCCTTTTGAATCTGGAGCTCTACTCGTAAGTCATAACATTAAATTATGAACGTTTCATGCTGTAAAGTCTTTCATACGTATATATATATATATTTTTGTTTGTATCAAACGAATGCATTTCTTGTAGGTAATTAAAATTTGTCTCTTAGATCTGTGTAGCAAGCTAAAAGGGGGACTGTTAAGTTACTAATAGTATCTTTATTTGCTTTACTGTTTTTAAACAACTGCTTTGTGAATATTTCTGAATCTGACCTTTTGAATCTGAGCCCCACACGTAAGTCATCACATAAAATCGTGAATGTTTCATGCTGTAAAGTCTTTCATACGTAATTATAAAAAAATTTTTGTGTCATTTTCAGAAGTTGAGGGCGTCGTGACTATCAGTGCTTACGACGGAGATATTCCAGGTGAGATGACGTATGTTTTACCTCCTATTTACCCAGCACAAAATAAAAATAAAACAAAAAATAAAAACTCTTTCACGTGTTCTGTGACTTATAGATACGAGTGATGTCGAAAAATTTTGATGCAGTAGAAGAGCGAGCGGAATTCAACTCGGGAGCCGACATTCAACGCGACCTCGAATTACAGGAGATCTGTACAGCGTGGCGTGAATTCTTCCAAGCAAAGACTGCTTTATTGGAAAACTTTGGGCAGCTCGATAATACATTTGAATCTGGTCGAGGTACGGATTTTGTCCCTTTACAACACACTTGAAAATTTGAATAGTTGCCTCACAGTGAACATAAAGTCGATGAGAAAATTGTACGATAGATATGGCGCAGAAACGACTGAAATGCAGTTCGGATACAGTGACTAAAAAAATGAGAGCCGAAAATAATCCATCACCGCATGATTTCTATTATGATGGAAACCAGAGTTCTTCAAATGGTCTGTTACATCATGATCCGTACACAACCTTTAACCCATGTTCAACTGAAGCGATCAATCGGCTGAATGAAAGTTTAATTCCGTCACACCAGGGTTGTTACGCCACGGCCAGCAGATGGCACTGCGGCACGGCTTCTGACTGGTCACGTGACTCTTTTGTTTTCGTTTGCTTCCTGCTTGGACATTGATTTAAGTCTGATCATGTCTCTGATTTGCCCCAGGTGTCCTTGTTTTGGTTTGATTATGTTGACTATTTAAAACCCTCCGTGACTGCGCACTTGGCGGAGTATTATTTGGTTTACAGTTGTTATGGCGAGGAAATGTGACGGTATGTGCTAACGTGTAGCATGCTAGCTGTCGTAGCTAGATGTCTAGAGTTTGTATGGTCAGTAGAGACCGCGCTCCCTGTGTTTTGTTTGTCTGCTAATTAATAAAGACTTTGACCTGCACCTGCCTTCAGTCTCGTTTCGTAACAATGTTGTTAGTGAGAGACCTAATCATTTTCCAAATTATGACGTATCAAACGCCATACGATGTATTTTCTGAATTAAATCAATGTCTGCCAAAGTTACAGAATAACCTAAGCGAACAAAGACAATCTATCCAGATAAATATGTTTAATAGATGCGGTGAATCATCTCAATGAAAATATGGCATTATCTCCCGAACAGAATACCGTCTCAACTCCAGAAAACGCTCAGAAACCTAGACCGTTATCTACTAATGATATGACATACGAACTTAATCAAAGTCTTCTGCTGATAAAGGACAGTCTGGTTAACTTAATCGAAAACCCTGTCAATATTCCACAAAATTCGGAAAACGATAATGAGTACAACCGTCAGATGGAAAAACATGCAATCGCCCGAAAACTGGCTCAGAATCATAGTCTTTGCTTTTAGGTGGGGAAACAAGATGAGCTATATCTTTAGATCTTTTTATGTCACATATTTTGCATCGAACACCTCCATTAGGTATTGCCGAAAAGGGTATATTTAGGTTGGCTACTGTCTGTAAGAACTCTGTCCAGCCTAAAGGCCTCCGTTCATCGGATACTCAATGAGGGGCCGTGAGCGGTTTCCCGCTCTCCTACTCCGTGGGTGTGTGTGTGTGTCACTGCATTCTGACTGAATACACTGTGTACGAGTTTAAAACACAAGTCATAAAATGTTATTGTTTGTCCTGATCACTGAGACTGAATTAGTGAATGTAAAAAAGAGCTGTGATTTAAATTCGAGACTGCCCGTGCATGTGTGTGTGTGTGTGTGTGTGTGTGCATGCGTGTGTGTGTCATGCAACAGTGTGTTTCCAACATGTGATCTCTCTAGCTGCATGCAGAAATAAATAAAGTGTCTCTATTAAAGTGAAGTGAGTTCATTTGTTCAACACTATTTCATTTTTGATTGGAAAAAAAAAAATCCAATTTAAGATTAATCTAAATGAGCAGAGTCGGTTTGTTTCCTGAACGGCACATCACTGGTAGTGAATCAGTTTAACCGGCAGTGAACGAGTTTCTCTTTCCTTTGATTATGGTTTCCTGGCATATATGTCATCATCACAATCAAATCTTAAAAAGCTTGTTGTGGAACAGGCAAAAGCACTCTGGATCTGTACTAGAGCATTTAAATCATCACCAGTGACTGCATTACAGGTTGAGACAGGAGAGATGCCGTTGTGTATCAGGAGGGTTAAGATCATGCTGGCATATTGGGTAAACCTACAAGGGCATAGCAGGGTGAATCCCACGAAAGCCATCTTACAAGAATGCTCAGAGTTTTATAGGACTAACTTTAACAGTTTGGTTAGGAAATGCAAAGGCACAAAATGCAGGCCTCAGCCTGCACAAGTAAGCCCCATTGTGGCGATACCAACTGTACCGCCATGGAGATTCATAAAACCATCTGTAGATACAAGATTACAACAAACATTAAAAGAGAATTCTAAAATAGCACCACAGTGGATAATAGTTCAAAACTATATGGACTAGTATCAGGATAAATTACTTATATATACAGATGGGTCAAAACAGCCTGAGACTGGCCGCACTGGTGCAGCTTTTTCCTTCCTCGTTATGAAGTAGCAGTCAAAAAAAGAGCAACCGATCACTTATCAGTGTACACTGTAGAACTATTAGGAGTCCTATTGGCACTGCAGTGGTTGGAAAAAAAAAATCATCAGAACCAAGATGTTGCTATAGCTTCTGAGAGTCTATCTGCTCTTTCAAATATACAGTCTGGGAAAACATCACGCAGACAAGACATTGTCTATCAAATACTTTATCTGCTTCTCATACTCCATGGTAGGAGACTGAATGTTTCCTTCTTCTGGGTTTCCTGCACATGTAGGGGTAGACGGGAATGAAACTGTGGATGTACTGGTAAAAAGAAGGATAAAGCATGAAACAGTCGATTTACAAGTACCATTAAGTAGAGCAGAGATCAAAACCATTATAAAGGGACACACACATAAAATATGGCAGGAATACTGGGACACAGCTGACACCAGACGACACCTATATACCATACAAAAACAAGTAGGCATGAGTGTGAGGCAGGGCAGAACCCCAAAGGAAAAGATGATAATTACGTGTCTTAGAATAGGTCATGTTGGCATAAATCTAGCATTAAACAGGATACGAAAAACAGCCCACTGGACTCTGCACACACTGCAGTACACAAGAGACAGTAAAACACATTCTTTTAGACTGCAAAAGGTATGAGGAGGAACGAACTGAGCTAGAGATGCAGATTGGAAAGCAAAACATGACACCAGAGAACTTGCTGGGGAAAACATCTGGGAAAATGCACCTTCCCCTAATAAACTATCTAAAAATACTGGGATAAGTGAGAGACTTTAGTACTCCAGTATGAATATCTAGTATATAGTTATTTATCTTTGGTTATTTATGTATTATTATTTATTTATTTATAATTTTTTCCCCCTGCCGATCTGTTGCCCGCACTCCAGTCCAGTAGGTGGCGGTAATGCACCTGAAGTTGGTTTGCCGACCGCCATTAAAACAACAAGAAGAAGCAGAAGAGTTTCACTTTCAGTATCCAGTCCATTGGAAAGGCAAACAAACAAACAAACTCAGCACCAGGCAGAAACGGTGACGTTAATGTCACACAACATGGACTGTTCACTAAACGTGAGTTATTTCTTTAACAGAAACGACTTTATATGTTATTGTCCTCGTGTAAAAACAGGAGTAAGAGAACCAGACCCGGACTGGACTTCGGGAGGAGGACCACTGCCCTGCTGTTTGTGTGTTTTATTTATTTATTTACCTACTAATTTATTCGTTATTATTTTATATTATTGCATGTCCGTTGTACCCAAGTGATCCTTAACGAATTCGGCATTTGATAATAAACCATGAATCTGTTAGTTTTGACTAGCAGCGCTACCATTCTCCTCGGTTCCGTTTCCGGTTCTGAACAGAGCCAGTGCACAGAGAGAGAATGGAGAGGAAGCGGCCCGGTGAAATGACAACATTATTTACTGTATAGTTATAATACTAAGTCATTTAGCAGACAAATATCAAACGTGCAGTACATTTAGGGAGCCCTCCATGTTGTTATTTTAAATGTTGAAGTAACAAATACAATACAACCAAACAACACTTTTCCAAGCTCTGAGTCATAAAAGGTAATCTCATGTTCAAGATTATGATTTTTCTTAATAGATATTGTCATGATGTAGTTAGTATTGTACTAACAGATATTTAGGCGATTTAGAAAATTATGTCTGCGCATTAGTGATGTGTCATTCATGAAAGATTCGTTCATTTGGAACGACTCTTTAATATGACTCTTGTACGAGTTGTCTCAGAGAGTGATTCGTTCATTTTTGACCGCGCATGCACCGCAACATCCGCATAAGTTCTGTACCGGAAGCAGAAATGATTAGTTCACATCTCGAGTCTTGGGATGCGAGTAGTTCGTTGTTCCGGTGTTTTTTTATTGGAGACCATACTGTGTGTAATAAATTGAATTTAGGCAAGGAAAAATAGGGTTGTCAGTGGTTTAATAATTTTTTGTGGGTCTATTGGGTGGCCTGGATGAGTGTGAGACTGAAATTATGTCCCAGTCCGGCCGTGAAGAAAACTGCGTCACGTCCCGGACCTCAAATCATCTTCCCTGTAAAGCTGCTGTTTATCAGCTGTGTGTTATATATTTTATATAACACATATTTTATATATAAGTTTCTCTCTTTGATTAACATTCAGTGTTTGGGGAATTTAGATTTATTAGTGTGGAACAAACATAATGTGTTTTCAGATCTGGCTTCTACGGAAAAGGCCATGATTATTTTTTTTTTTTCTGAGCTGTTATCTCCAGATCACAACTTAGTTTTCTTGTGATGTCCCTACAAAATGTTTTCTTTAACATTTATTTTACTTTTCAGTTCCACGCAGCCATCATCAAAATAGTGGGACAGTATGGAGGGGACGTGGTGGTGAAAAAAATATGATATGGGAGGAACTTTTATATTTTCATGCTTTTGGGTTTGGTTCTCTCTTTGTACAAACAGTACTTCCGGTTTAATTTCTCTCTGGCAGCAGGGCAGTGGTTCAGACATGCCACGTTCACAGTGGAGCAGTTTGTAGAGTTTTATTTTGATCTTGGACTCCAATATAAAGAAATAAAGTCAGTGGTTAGTTGAAGGTTTTCACAGTGCAATTAAGCAGCAGCTCATCCTGAATTTTCGGTTATTATCCGCACGTTCTTTTTAGTTGCGTGGCTTTTAGACACTTAGCGGTAACAGCCCGAAAGCGGAAAACGAGCTCCTACACAACCAAAACAACTTCACTTTAAATACACAACAATCATTTTAAAGAAACATTATTATCCATCCATCCATCTTCTATACTGCAAGGCAGGGTACACCTTGGACGGGGTGCCAGTCCATTACAGGGCACAATCACACACACATTCGCATTCATACACCCATTCATACACTGTGGACACTTTGGACTTGCAAATCAGCCTACCAGGTACTCAGGTACTCTAGCATGGAAATTACTGCCAAATGTGTCTCCATGGGTTCTCTCTACTGTAGAAAAGGGTTCTATGGTACCACAGTGGTCAGCACAGAGCAGAGCCCAATTTTAGCGCAGGAAGTAAGATCCCTCTTGGTCAAAGGGGCCATTGAACATGTACCCCGTTCCCTGTGGGAGGGAGGTTTTTACAGCCATTATTTTCTGGTCCGCAAAAAACATGGGAGAATATGGCCAATTTTAGATCTGCGTCATCTGAACTGTACTCTGCGGACATATAGGTTCAAGATGCTGACGCCCACACTTATCGTTCCACAGATTCAGTTTGCGGACTGGTTTGTGACGATAGATCTAAAAGATGTATATTTCCACATAGAAATATTGCCCTGTAACAGGAAGTTCCTGAGGTTTGCGTTTGGAGGCAGCGTGTACCAATATCGGGTTCTTTCTTTCAGGCTAGCTTTATCCCCTTGCACCTTCACAAAGTGCATGGATGTCATTCTGGCTCCATTGTGACTCCAGGACATCCATGTACTAAACTACCTGGACGACTGGTTAATTCTAGCATGATCCAGGGAACTGGCGATTCAACATCGAGATGTTGTTCTCACCCACATGAAGAGCTTGGGGATCAGGTTGAACCTCAAGAAAAGTATGCTTTCTCCAGTGCAGTGGACAACTTTTATAGAGCTTATAAGGATTCTACTACATTGAGGGCGTTTCTATCCCCAACATGCGTAGGGTGAATCCTACCAACATTGAGCAAGATAAAGCTGGATCTCGGCATCCCCTCCAGTCTCTACGAGAGACTGTTAAGGCGTATGGCAGCAGCAGCTAACATCATACTGTTGGGCCTATTGCACAGGATATTGCACGGGGGTTTCGTCTGAGGACGACATCTCTGTGAGTAAGCAGTGTCACGCAGTGATGCCTATGTGCTCTGAAAATTTGGAGGTGTTCCCGGTTTCCAACCTTGGGTCACACTCTAGGGGTTTCCCCTTTTTTGCAAGACGGTAATGACAGATACCTCTCTCACAGGCTGGGGCACGATTGTAGATGGCAGAACAGCTCACGGTCTCTGGAGCGGCCCTCATCTGGAGTGGTATATAAATCACCTAGAAATGCGGGCCGTGTTTCTAGCATCATGTGTTAGTTTTAACAGCCAACACTGTTCTCGCAACGAATTCTTCGCTGGGCAGAGGAAAAGTTTGTCAGTGAGTGCAATGTATATTCTGGGCAACTGGAATGTGGGGGCAGACATCCGGTTGAGGCAGGGGCTAAGGCTCAGGAATTGGAGGCTCCATCCACAAAATGGCGCAGTCCATATGGCGGAGGTTTGGCCAAGCAGAAGTGGTTGTGTTCGCCTCCGAGGGGACAACGCATTGCCCACTGTGGTTTGCCCTCACTCCTCCCACACCATTGGAGTTGGATGTCATATGGCCAAAGTCACATCTGTACATTTTTCCCGTGATCGCTCTGCTCCCACAAGCTCTAGCCAGAGTTCGCCAAGTCTGTCTATGTCGGCTGCTAGTAGCACCTTATTAGCCAGCTCGAATATGGTTCTCAGAGATATTATCCCTGCTGGAGGGCACTCTTTGGGAGATTCCCATCCGCAGGGATCTACTGTCTCAAGCCAGAGGGCTGATTTATCACCCTCGGCCGGAACTATGGAAACTGTGGGTCTGGTCCCTGCGGGGCACCAGCTCATAGATTCTGGTCTCGCAATTGAGGTTGTAGAGACCATGCTGAACACTAGCACACCATCCATGAGGAAGTTGCATATGCTGAAGTGGCGACTTTTTGTCTCGTGGTGTGAGGAACTTCAGCCAGACCCACTGAACTTCCCAATAGCTACAGTCCTGGAATTCTTACAAAGATGTTTCGAAGCAGCGTTGGCTCCTTGTACATCAGGGTCTACGTGGCCACCATTTTGGCCAACCACTCCCCTATCGATGGAGCCTCTGTGGAGCAGCATCCTCTAACTTCAAGGTTTATGCATGGTGTCAGGCAGTTGAGGCCCATCTGCAGACCATGTATACCTCCACACACACACACAAACACACACACACACACACACACACACACACACACACACACACACACACACACACACACACAAGATTTTGTTTTGGGAGCAACATTTTCTTTAGCTGAGAGATGTGAAAGATTTTTTCCCCCAACTTTACCTGTGTGTTTGTTTTGTGTTTTCTAGGAGTGTAAGTAATTCCAGCAGAAGTGATCAGCATCTTCAGGACTCAGCTGTGTGTCCATGAGCTGTCTGTGTATACACTGATATTCAAACATGGAGACCCCTGACCTGGACACAGATAATGTGATTCCACCCTCAAAAAACCAGTAAGCTACCATGTCCTAGTATTTTAGTCATTAAATGTTCATATCTGAAATATGTAGTGAGTTTATATGAAAATAATAATTGAATAAAAATTTATACTAAGCAGGAAAACTTAGCAGTCATCACTTGAAAAAACTGCTAGATTCTGTTGATTGTAAGTAAAATGATGTCCTTAAAAGCTACACTTTGAATATCTGCTGTGAATTCTGGACAGTTTGAAAATGTTTAGCAGTAGTGTACTACGAGCCGTTTCAGCGTTATTTTTTCCAAGTTCACGCAGGCCAAATGAAACAAGGCTGTGTACTATTAAGTAAGCATGCTTCGAGGCAGTTAGGTTCCCACTCGTAAACTTCCTGCTCTGTATGCTACTACCTCTGCTGCTGCTGCCTAGTGTGTAAGAAGAGGTAGAGGTCATAACGAATATTAAACAGAAATATCACAATATAAGATCTGATACAAAAATCTCTCACCTGTATTCTGTATCCTGATTATTGAGACAATGAAAATCTGTCTCATGCCCACTCTATAATGTTGTACAGTAAACTCCAGAGAAAGAGATCAGACTCACCGGAACCCAGCTGTGTCTCCATGAAGAGTGATGCGTCTATGCATTCTCCTCTGTACTTTAAAAATGGAAACCCCTCGTCTGGACACAGGTAACATCTCATAGTTCTCATAGTTAAAGTCACTGCAGAGAGTAAGGCTGTGTTACACTTTCTTTTATGCAGTCCAGGGTCATTAGCATTCTGATATTTATCGGATTATGCTGAATGTATTTTGATGTGACAATAAAAGTAATAGTAACCGCTAACAAAATAATTAAAACAACCAATAAAGACTGTGCATTCTACTGTTCATTATTAGAGCAAATTACCTCAAATTAACAAGTCAGTCAAAAATTGTAAAGGAGGTATATAAAGGACTTTCTATAATGTTGTACAGTAAACTACAGAGAAAGAGATCAGACTCACCAGAACCCAGCTGTGTCTCCATGAAGAGTGATGTGTCTATGGATTCTCCTAAGAACTTTAGAGATAGAGACTCCTCTTCTGTACACAGGTAACATCTCTTAGTTCTCATAGTTAAAGTCACAGTTAATAGCTGTGCTACACAATCATTAGCAGCTATTTTGATTTATATTTTAGTTTCTTGGTCTTTAGTGATACTACAGAACTTTATGATTCAAAATGTCTTACAGGTAATGTCTTAAATGCTAAAGCAAGAAATGCTAATATAACCAAAACAAACTGTAGGAAACAATATGTAATGACACTAAAACTACTACTACTAATAATAATAATAAGAGGAATAAGAATAATATTATGTGGAGTCACATGGGCCAGGAATCGAACTGCCATCCCTACGATTAGTGGAAAACCCACTCTACCACCTGAGCCACAGCCACTAGAAATAATCATCATCATCATCGTCATAATCACCACGGTTGCTTGGACGTGTCTCCATGAAGAGTGATGTGTCTGAGTATTTCTGTAAAATATAGGAAATGGAGAGTCTTTATATGATCACAGGCACTGATTATGTACCATAAATCATATAACTAACATTACAGTATTTATTAATAATAATAATCAAAATCAGCGTTTTCCTCAATTTAAACATTTTACCTCCCAAAATCAGGTCAGTAGGTCTACTGATAACTAAATTGTCCCTACAGGTGATGGACTGAAACTCATCCACAGTGTAGTATAATTCTGGATAGAGTTACAGATTTTTATACCTGTGAACCTTTCTAGCAGGTTTTTATAATAATAATTATCTGTATTTGCATTTAGGACACATTATCTGTTCATTCTGAATGATGTCCTCATGTTCTGTTACAACCATAATGACCATATACAGTCCCCTCCACAAGTATTGGAACAGCGAGGCCAATTCTTGCACTTTTGCTATACACTGAAGACATTTGGGTTGGAGATAAAAGATGAATGAGACAATAGACCAGAATTTCAGCTTTCATTTCCTGCATGATAAGGTGCCATGTTCTAAGTTATTTAACACATCTAGATGTAAATAATAGAAAAACAAAATCTTGAAAACCTAAAATTAAAATGGGTACATTTTTTCTCCAGGTCCGCAATGTTGGTGATGTTGTATTTAGCACTGTGTTTTCTAAATATTAATGCCCTTACTACAATTATTTGACTAAAATTAGGACTAAAGTTTAGACTACAGTATTAAAGTGAAGAAAGTTGTTGTCTTTAACAGCTACAGTTTTTATTCCCAGTGTTCTACAGAAGTCAGGAGACAGAAGAGAAAAGAACATCACAGCTACAGCGTAAGATCAAACCCAACATCATGACTGTGACACTGACGCGCTGGTATTATAAACATCTCTGCTGTTATTTCCTGCAGAGTGATTAGATTATAGAAAACATAGCATAGAATACGGCAAATACACAGTGAGAACATCATAAAGAACGGTTATCTGTGGTAACCAGTCAGAAAAAAATGTGATCTTAAACTCTAATAATTAGACCCCATGTCTCACCATGTCTTTTTACTTCACCCTGTCACAGACACGACCCAGAACCTGCTGCTGTAAATGAATTCCAGAAAATGTTCAAATTAAATCTGATGAAGAAATTTCAGTGTTTAAACGGAGTGATGATAAACCCGGAAAACCGAACACTCCTGAATGAGTTCTACACAGAGCTGTACATCACAGAGGGAGACAGTGGAGACGTCAATAAAGAACATGAGGTGAGACAGATCAAGGCAGCATCCAGGAGAACAAAAACAGAGGAAACACCAATCAAATGCAATGACATCTTTAAGCCATTATCTAATCAAGACAAACCCATCAAAACTGTGCAGACAAAGCCCTTATCTAAAAAAGACAAACCCATCAGAACTGTGCTGACAAAGGGAGTCTCTGGCATTGGAAAAACAGTCTCTGTACAGAAGTTCATTCTGGACTGGGCTGAAGGGAAAGCAAATCAGGATGTCCACCTCATTTTTCCACTTCCTTTCAGAGAGCTGAATTTGATGAAGGACCAGAAACTGAGTCTGATGGATCTCCTTCATGTCTGTTTTAAGGAGACAAAAGAAACAGAAATGTCCAGTTTGGAAAAGGTTCTGTTCATTTTTGATGGATTGGATGAGTATCGTTTTCCTCTGGATTTCCAGAACACAGAGAGAGTGTGTGACGTAACTGAATCAGCATCAGTGCTTGTGCTGCTGATAAACCTGATCAAAGGGAATCTGCTTCCCTCTGCTCTCATCTGGATCACCTCCCGACCCGCAGCAGCTGATCAAATCCCCTCTGAGTGTGTCCATCGAGTCACAGAGGTACGAGGGTTCAGTGACCTACAAAAGGAAGATTACTTCAGGAAGAGGATCAGTGATCAGAGCCTGGCCAATAACATCATCACACACCTGAAGTCATTAAGAAGCCTCTACATCATGTGCCACATCCCAGTCTTCTGCTGGATTTCAGCCACTGTTCTAGAGAGAATGTTGGATGAAGCAGAGAGTGGAGAGGTCCCCAAGACTCTGACTCAAATGTACACACATTTCCTCATCATTCAGACAAACATCATAAGAGAAAAGTACTCAAAGAAGCAGGAGAGTGGTGAAGAAATGCTTCTCAATCTGGGACAACTGGCTTTTGAGGAGCTGAAGAAAGGCAACCTGATCTTCTATGAGGAAGACCTGAGAGGGTGTGGCATTGATGTGAGAGAAGCAGCAGTGTACTCAGGTGTGTGTACTCAGATCTTCAGAGAAGAGTTTGGACTTCACCAGAGTAAAGTGTACTGCTTTGTTCATCTGAGCATTCAGGAGCATCTCGCAGCTCTCTATGTGCACCTGACATTCATGATGGAAAAGAAAAATGTTCTTAATCAGTTCTCTGACCAGTTGACTGAAGAAATTACAATCTCAGCTGTCCACAAGAGTGCTGTAAATCAGGCCTTAAAGAATGAGACTGGACATCTGGATCTTTTCCTCCGCTTTCTTCTGGGTCTCTCACTGGAGTCCAATCAGAACCTCTTACATACCTTAGTAACACATACAGGAAGTAGCTCCCAGACAGGACAGAGCAACACAGTACAGTACATTAAGATGAAGATTAATGAAGATCTTCCTACAGAGAAATCCATCAATCTGTTCCACTGTCTGAATGAACTGGGGGACAATTCTCTAGTGGAGGAAATCCAACTCTACCTGAAATCTGGAAAACAAAGTGAACTCTCTTCTTCACAGTGGTCTGCTCTGGTGTTTGTCTTATTGACATCAGCAGAGGAACTGGAGGAATTTGACCTGAATAAATATATCTCTACAGATAAAATAAGAGATGAGATTCTTGTGAAGGTGATGCCTGTGATTGCAGCATCCAGAAAAGCAATGTAAGTAAATCTGAATAGAACTCTTCTACTGTTACAGTGTTAAGAGAACAAATCAAATGTCTTAGCTGTTCAGATGAATCTAACTCTACAATGAATCTACAATGTGTGTGATGATGTACGCAGCTGAAAACTCCCACCAAGCCGAATCTGAACAGCTCTGACTGTGTGGGACTTTTGTCTAACTGATGTTTGTGCTTTTGAAACTGAGAAGTCGCAGTGAAAGGTTTGAGGACTTGTTTGATAATTTGCATTACTGTTAGTTTATTATGTATTATTTCCTTCAGTATCAGGTGTGATACAATTCAAGAACGTGGTTGGTCTGCTCTGGCCTCAGTGCTCAGCTCAGAAATCTCCAATCTGAGAGAACTGCATCTGACTGTGGATACACTGGATCTGACTGGGAATACACTGGATCTGACTGAGAGTAATCTAGGAGACTCAGGAGTGAAGTGTCTTTCTGCTCTACTGGAGAATCCTCATTGTAAAGTAAAAAATCTGAGGTAAGATCATCCCTCTGAGAGACACAGTACCTCACTAAAAGCTGCAGTTAATAGTTGTGCAGTTCTGCTTTTTCAGTTAAATCAATACAAAATACAGAACAAATATATTAGTCATTAAACATATCACTTGTGCAATAATAGTAATAATTAAATGCACTTAGATATGTGTATAAAAATACATTTAAACAGAGAATAAATAAAAAAAAACCTGACTCATTACTTTTAGCATAAACCATCAATAGTTTTACACCATAATTGTCAGTGGTAATAATACCTTGTGATTGGACAAAAGAAGGGACAATATAACAGACACATCATCTTTACAGTACGTTTTAAATCAAAATGAAAATGTGTTGATGAAGAGTGTGTCATTGTGTCTCTGCAGGTTGTATGATTGTGATATTTCAGATGAAGGCTGTGCTGCTCTGGCTTCAGCTCTGAGATCAAAACCCTCACACCTGAGAGAACTGGAGCTGTTTATGAATAAACTCGGAGACTCAGGAGTGAAGTGTCTCTCTGCTGGACTGGAGAATCCTCACTGTAAACTGGAGATACTGAAGTAAGATCATCTCTCTGAGAGTCACATGACCTGCTCCTCAGTAAGACACATTCTCTAATAGTGAGACTGAAGCAGAGGTTTTAGGTTCATCATCAATGTCCTGAGGAGGAAGATTGTTTCTTTTCACTGCACACTGGTGATCTGTCACAGAGTCTTTGGGTCAGATGTACGTATGTGAGAAGCTGCAGCACAAAACGTGACTTGATGCGACTGCAATGTGTCTAAAATTACTGTGAAATTTACTACAACGTTGTAACTAATCACACAAACTGCAGCTCAGACACAAACTAAATACACTGTGTGTGATGCAGGGTTTAAAAGCAGCAGGGAAATGGTGCAAATGATCTCAAAATAAAGAATTTTTAAATAAAAATGAGAAGTTAATGTCATAGAACAGAAATGGTAAAAAAAAAAAAAAAAATGAAACATTTGATTTTTAAATAAAAATGAGTCACTATGAAAAGGGTTGCCAGATTTGCTTTACAGAAGCAGCCTAATGGACTTCACTATAAATTTATCAGTCTCACACTTACTTACTTTTTTCCCTCTGGGGAACACAGGCCACTGACGACCTTCCACCATCTTTCACAGTTGTTCACTAATCTCTCCAGTTGTTTTCACTCCTTTAGACCTATCAACGCCCAAAGTATTATTTTAATGACTTTGGGGGTCATTTTTAGATCTTTTAGTAAAGTTGTGTGTAAATGTTTACGTGAGTCAAACCCAACTCGAATTTTCCACCAGATTTACAAAAGTCTCTGAAAGTCTGATTTTCTTCGTACTCGCTTTAATGATTAGTTTTATTTGTCTTAATTTATTGTTTGTATTGGCTCACTTTTTTAATATTTTTAAATAAATGTCAATAATATAAAACATCTGATATTCACAAATTTTATCAGTAGTGCTCTTAGTCCCTGATCTAGTGAACTAACATGAGGATGTGTTTTTGATAGAAACTCAAACACTTCTATAAGTCGCTCTGGATAAAGGGGTCTGATAAACGCTGTAAACATGTTTAAAATATTTTTATATTTTTAAAATGATAATTTATACTCAACAGAATATTCCAGATATAATATTACAGTAATCCATGCAGATTATAAGTTAAGGCAAAATTATAATGGTTAAGTCTATGGGTTACTGATCAGAAGGTTGGGCCCTTGAGCAAGGCCCTTAACCCTATCTGCTCCAGGGGAACTGTATCATGGCTGATCCTGCGCTCTGACCCAAACTTCCTAACAAGCTGGGAAATGTGAAGAAAAGAATTTCACTGTGCTGTAATGTATATGTGACAAATAAAGGTTTCTTCTTAAGTATAAATGTACACACACTCAGGAGCACGAGTAGAATACGAATTAAGAGGATTTTCATGAAAACCAAATTTCTTGTGTAAACGCTCGTACAAACGATTTACACACAAACCCGTTCATATCCAGTTTTATAAATGAGGCACATTTTTAATTAGAATAAACAGATGATATTAAATCCTCATGTCATTCTGAATAATAAAATCCCACACATCATCTTTAATGTAATGAAAATGTGTTGATGAAGAGTGTGTCATTGTGTCTCTGCAGGTTGTGTGATTGTGATATCTCAGATGAAGGCTGTACTGCTCTGGCTTCAGCGCTGAGATCAAACCCCTCACACCTGAGAGAACTGCAGCTGTCCCTGAATAGACTAGGAGACTCAGGAGTGAAGTGTCTCTCTGCTGGACTGGAGAATCCTCACTGTAAACTGGAGATACTGAAGTAAGATCATCTCTCTGAGAGTCACATGACCTGCTCCTCAGTAAGACACATTCTCTAATAGTGAGACTGAAGCAGAGGTTTTAGGTTCATCATCAATGTCCTGAGGAGGAAGATTCTTTCTTTTCACTGCACACTG